>NW_018252072.1:139016-160624 GCF_001263595.1 Phalaenopsis equestris | reverse complement strand
ACTTTTAAGATGTCACCCTTTAACAAAAAGGAGAGAGGGGGGAGGGATTAGTGGAGACTAACGTGGCATCAGATTGACTTGCAACTCTTGCTAGCCAGTTAGCAGGTTTGTTGCCTTCTCTGTAATTGAAGTTGAGCTGAAGTTGACATTGTTTTTTAAGTTCCTGGATTGTTTTGAGCAGTTGGAGTATGTGCCAGGGAGGAGATAAGGATCCTTCAACCAGCTGAATAAGCAAAGAACAATCAGTTTCTATCATAATATAAAACCATTTCATCTGAATAGCAATGTAGAGTGCCCACAAAAGAGCAGCTGTTTTAATTTCAAATGCATCTTGGGCATGCATAGGGCTGTAGAAATACAACTTGCAACTGCCAGTATAGTCCCTGAAGATACCTCCAAACCCAGCACCCTACCCATGAAAGCTCCCATCAATGTTGGCTTTGATCCAGAGGTTTGTGGTTTTGATCCAGAGAACTTTGGATATCTTTACTATTTTTGGTGTAGAAGGACTGGTATTATAGAATATTTCAGGGAATCCCTTATGTTTAATAAGCTTCGTTAAGAAGGTTTTACAATGTAACATAGTGATGTGAGCATTTGGAGTATTGTCCTCATATTTGGCTTTATTTCTGGCCATCCAGGTGAACCAAGTGACCACAAATGGGATGGTACTCAAATTAACTTTATCCCAATTAATCCAGCAATGAGAGAGGGAAGCCCAATCCATATTCATCCAGATTCAGGAGATTTATCTTCAGTTCTTGGGTCCTTTAGTTCCCGTGTCAGTTCTGAGCAGACCCTTTGTGTGAACCTACATTGATAGAAAAGATGAGGAATTGGTTCTTTAGCTTTGCAACATAGATGGCATCTTGAAGGTCCTCTTAATCCCTTTAGTTTGAGAATATCATCCACAGGGAGAAGCTTGTGGAATGTTCTCCAGATTAGAAAAGACAAAAAGTCATACAGGGGGTGAGATATTTGTTCCAAATAGTTTTACCTCATTGCACTTCCTGTCAGCTTTACCATTTAGAATAGATAGCATTGGAGATGCTATGAAGCTTACGAGAATTAATCACTAAGTTGTCTTGATGTTCTCTATTGAATGGGATTTTAGTGATACAAGCAGTAGCTGTTGGATCTATTAAAGTCAGCAATTTTGCCACTGACCAGGAGTCAGCATTCCAGCAATCAGATACCAGTATATTAGGGTCAAAATTTGCTGGTCTGGGTGTGAGAAGATCTTGGGGGCACCGCTGGTCAAGCCAGAAATGAATTTTTCCTTTATCAAGATCCCACAGGAAAGTGTTTTCAGCCTTTTGTCTGATTTGGAGAAGTTTGATCCAAATGGGGGAGTCCCCCACCTTTCTTTCTACCAAGTTAGGGAGGAAGTGCTTACAGTATTTCCACATCATGAATTTTGCCCATAAGGAGTTCTGCATTCTGAAATTGAGCCAGTTTGCTGATAGGTGATCTAAGCCTTTGAAACCCAAGCCTCCAGCAGTGGTGGGCTTTGTAGTCTTTTGCCAGCTACCCTAGTGTAATGGGTTCCTTTGTCCAACCCAGAGGAATCTATTGAAGCTTCTTTCAATTAATAGCTTGGTAGACTTCTTCATGTTTGTAACTTGGAGAATGTATGAAGGGAAGGATGTGAGAATGCTTTTTAACAGTGTAATTCTTCCACTATTGGAGAGAAAAGAGTTTGTCCAGCAGTTGAGTTGAGCATTGATTTTAGTAATCACAGTATCAAATTGTACCCTTTTGGTTCTACCTTTGATAAGTGGCACCACAAGATAATGAAGAGGGAGGGTAGCAGTGGAAAACCCAGTAAAGTTCCCAATCCAATGTCTAGCTGCAGGATTAGTAAGTTTGCTATAAAGAATTTGACATTTAGAAGTGTTGAAGGTCATACGAGAGATATCTTGAAAGTTCTTCAAACATTTGTGTAGAAGATTAACTGCATTTTTGTTAGCTTGGGAAAATATAATGATGTAATCTGCATACATCAGATGTGTGACCTCCATAGTAGATGTATGGTCGAATCTGGCATAAGATTTCTGAGAAATAGCTTGATTCAGCATTCTAGAAAGATAGTCCAGGGCAAGGATGAAAATAGATGGGGAGAGTGGATCTCCTTGCTGGACCCCTCTGGTAGCAAAGCAAATCCCATGGGAGGTTCCATTTAGCAAGATAGAGTGTGAGTAACCATCTAGAAATGAGGGTGCAAAGCTCTGAAGAGAATTCTCTGGCATTGAGAATTTCAAGAATGAAGGGGCATTGAATAGTGTCATTATCTTTACTCAAATCCAATTTATAAATGAGATTACCTCCTCTACAATGATGATCAATATCCAGTAGTAACTCTTGTGCCAGTAAAACATTTTCAGAGATGGATCTGCCTTTGATAAATGCAGTCTGGTTGGGTTTTATTAGGTGGTTTAAATGGGGTTGTAACCTTGCCACAATGATTTTGCTAATGAGTTTGTTGAATACAAAATTCATACTAATAGGTCTGTACTGATTCCAGTTGAGGCAAATATTAGTTTTGGGGATGAGGACATAGCTGGAGGAAGCAAAATAGTTTGGGAGAGGGGTACCATTGAAGAAGCTTTGGACAGCATTAACCACATCTGCCTTGATAATGGGCCAAGCTTTTTTTGTAAAAAGCAGTTGTATATCCATCAGGACCAACAACTTTGGAATTATCAATAGTACTAAGGGCCTCCCAGATTTCAGACTCAGTAGGAGTGGATGAGAGTTGAAGTTCCTGTGTATAAATAAGTTCTTCTTGAAAGAATTTAGGATCCACAGGTGTAGCAGTGAAATGAGGTGCAGTGAGAAGATTTTGAAAGTATTCAACAACATTTTTAGCAATATCCTCATAATTGTTGATCCAATAACCTTGAGCATCTTGAATCTTGTGAATGTTATTACATTTCCTTTTGTACTTGATATAAGCATGATAATATTTAGTATTCCTTTCCTCCCAATATGTCTATTGATATCAGCCTTCTGTTTAAGGAACACTTCCAATCTTTCAGTGGCCAACAAAACTTTTTCAGCATTTTCCAGCAATGCAGCTTCACTAACATTACCAATCCCAATTTCAGCTTCCATGGATTCCAAACTTTTCTTAGCCTTCTCCACTGCTTCATAGACATTTCCAAAGCAGTGCCAATTCCAATGCTTAAGATAGTAGGCCATCTTTTTCTGCAATTGCCACAAATTAATAAGAGGATTGGATTGATGTGACACCTTCCAGTGCTCTTTAATTAAATTTAGAAATTGAGGGTGGTTAGTCCACATATTTTGAAATCTGAAAGAGTTATGGCTTGTAGGTGGGTTGGCAGTAATGGAAATGAGCAAGGGTCTGTGATCAGACCCAACTAAGGGTAAGTGATGAACAAAGGTATTTAAAAATTTCTGAAACCATTGATCATTGGCCAGAAATCTGTCCAAGCTTTCCCAAATTTTTCCTCTCTTCCAGATAAAGCAGTCACCTTGGAAACCAAGATCAATGAGTTTAGCAGCTTTGATGTTATCACAAAATTTTGCCATCTTAAGGAGGTTAGGAGCTCTTCCCCCTCTAGGAGTTAAGGAGGTTAGGAGCTCTTCCCCCTCTTTTTTCAGAGCTTTCAGCAACACAATTAAAGTCTCCTCCCACTAACCAAGGGGAGGTTATGTTATTACCAATGTTGATAAGTACTTTTCAAAGAGTTGTTCTATCATTTTTGTTACATCCAGCATAGATCACAGTGATAAGACCTAATTTTCCAACAGCATCAATCTTGAAATGCACAAACTGAGGGTGGTCCAAAGGATAGACCGAGTAATTTCTTTTCTAAAAAGGATCCAGATTTTATTGTTACAGTTGTAGTGATGGGAAAAGCCATGGATTTGGTTGAGGATTTTTTGAGGATATTTATGAACCATAGGTTCAAGGATAGCAATGCACCATAATTTGTGTTTTTTGTTGAGATGAAGGAGCCTTTTTAAGGAAAGTGGGTGAGCCACTCCCGTTATATTCCAGCAGAGTAAATTAATCATGATGAGATTGTTTAAATCTTCCCCTTGTTAGTCGAGTAAGGGAGTCCCTTTTACAGGAGTAAGAGCTCCCAGCATCTATGACAATTGTGCCTCCTTGTGGATCAGGGTCAATGTGTTTCTTTTTCCTCCTAGCTTTCTGTAATTGCAAACCCTCTTCTAATTCTCTGTGAAGAGCATCAATCTGGTGTAAATTAACATTGCAATCATCCACACAGGCAGAGCCATTATTGCATTGGTCCTGCTGATCCTTGATATGCAATGAATCATTGAATGGAGTTTTGACTGCTTCAGAAGAAGCAGGAGTCTGAAATGGTTTTATTCTCATTAGTTCCTCCAACTGTTCAACAACATTATCCACAGGAATAAGGTTTGTAGGGGGAGGAGGAATATGCATTGAGGAGGAAGGATCCTCAGGAAGGTTGAGAGTTGTGTCTGCTGGTATTGTGTCAATTAGTGTTTCAGTGGCAGTAATTTTCTCTTGCTCACCACAAAATGCTGGATCAATATTAACAGAACTGGGTATTACCATCACTCCTTGAGGTGTAGTGTTAGTGGGTCCATCCTGATCTTCAGTGTACCCACCACCAACAGGTTGCTCCTTTGCAACAGCTGGGATTGAATTGGGTTCTTGAAGTTTTGTGTTAGTTCTGGTCTTTGGATGGAGTCTGAAGCATCTAGTGTTGGAGTGTCCAAACATTTTGCAATGAGTGCTGTAATATGGCTTTTTTTCCATTACAATCTTTTGCCAGTAGCCATTGTGGGCTGTTCCCAACCATATTTCATCCACTTCAGGAAGTGTTATATCCCTTTCAACTAGGATTCTGGCAGCAGAGGGTCTTGAGAGGTTTTAGGTTGGCACATCAAGTTTCGTTGGTTGGCCAAGAGCTGTTCCTATCATAAAAAGCACTTGATGGTGGAAGAAGTGAAGTTTTAGGCCTGGAAGTTTGAACCAAATAGGAACTATGGGAGGTTCCTGACTTCGATCAAATTCAGGTGACCATTTTTGTAATTTCATTGCCATCCCTTCAATATACAGAATCTGCTTAGAAAATAAACTGGTGTAGTCTTCTTCTATGGAAAGATGAATGGAGAAATGCCTTCCATCAATTAGTCCAACTTTCCAATCACTCAGTTGTTTTAAGTCTTCAAAATACTTTCTAATGGCCTCCATTTTTTGATGGCCATATTGAAATTTACCAACCAAAGTGAATTTAAAGGAGGATAAGAGTTAATTGATTTCAGCTTCAGAAAAGAAAGCAGCAGGTTTCCCTGACTTCTTGCTTAGTTGTTTAACAAAAGGCAGCTCCCCCTTACCTACCCCCTCATGGAAGGCAGTAGGGAAAGCCATTACTTCCACAGAGCTTTGGAAGTTGGAGCTTTTACCAACCACATCAGCAAAAGTGGCTTTACTCCATTGTACATTTGTCTCAAAGTCGATAGAAGTGGCCATCAGAAAAGACCACCAACTTCACTAGAAAACAAAGACCAGTGGATGGGATGAAGAACAAGAAACCTTAGGAAGTATCTTCAGTTCAGTAGGAAACCTCCAAGGTAAACACTCAAAAGGACTAAAGCAATGGAACAGTAACTTAAAATTCAAAAACCAGAGAGCCCGGGAAGCAATCAAAACAACAAGAAGGAAGCCAAGAGTAGCACCAAGGAGAAAGAACCTTCTTACACCCAAAATCAAACGGCCAGTGAAGCAAGTGATCGAAGAGTAGCAACCAGCCACCCTCATATTTGCAGAAACCCTAGCAAAGCAATGCTATCCGCCACTAACATCTTTATATATATATATATATATAATGTTCTTTTTCCCATTTTGTTTGTCTGAGATTAGGACATTTTGTCCAAGTTAAATGACCTCATAGTGGTAATTTGGATGGCATTTTAGATGCTTGGAAAGCTTCAAAAGATTTCAACAAGAAACTTTAATCTTTCCCATTAGTGGTGTTATGGTTTATCTGGTTAGCCAGAAATGATTCTACGCATGCCAAGTCTTCTATCCACCTTTCCATTACTGTCTCTTACATCCCCTCATATTATTTTAAAGCTGATAAAAGCTTTGGAATCTCTTTATCCAGTGCTACTAAGAATCAAAATATGTGTGGAAGGCCTCTATTAATTAGATGGCAACCCCCTTCACATTGTTGGGTCAAGGTAAATATTGATGGGAGCTGGACTCCTAACTCTGCTAATGCGGGTGGTGTTTCCAGAAACTCTTTGGGTAACTTATTGTATTATTTTGCATCTCCCGTCTATGTACAGAGCCCTATTGAAGCTGTGGTTTGGGCTGTTCTGTTCGCTGTTCAAATTGCTTTGATTTACAAATTTCTCTTTATGGTCATTGAAACAAACTCCATGTGTATTTGTAAAATGCTTACTAAGAGCTTTGCCCCCCCTATGGAATTTGTTTTATCATTTCAACAGAATATGGCACCATTTTTATACTCTTTCTTTGCAAGTCCAATTCTCTTTCATCCATAGGGAAGGTAATGCACCTGTTGATTTTTTGGCTAAAATTGGCCATGCAAAGATCTCTGTGGGCCACCTCCCATAGTATATGCTAAGGAGATTCCTGCATGGGGATAAATTGGACTCCCCATACGTTCATGCATGAATTTAGTTTTCTTATTTTACTCTTTTGCAGGTCCCACTTGCATTAACTGGAGGATTCTCTGGAGGCTCTCGTCTCTCTTTCTATTCATTTTGATGCTGAAGTTAATTTTTTTCTGATCGAATCCTTTAGATGGATATACTACTTAATTTTACTGTTGGGTTCCTTTTGCCCCCTGCGGTTTGGATGGTGTGTTGGAATTATAGTCCCATTTGTAGCTCCAATTTGCAGCTTTTTTGTTCAAACTCGATTTATGGATGTCTTCCTACTGTTCTATTTTTGGTTCCTCTCCTCCCAGCCGGTTGGAAAATGCTTTGGGCTTACTATTACATTGACAGTTTTATTTTACTTTCATTACTTTTACTTTTTACATGGGATACAGTTATCTTGTTTGGGTATGCTTTTGGCTGGTATAGTTGTTTTTTGGAAATGTATTTTGGAGATATTTTTTGCATCAAGTTGTAATGTGGGGAGAGGGGCCTGTCAGCGCTATTTTTGGTTGAAGAGTTGCCCGTAAGAAGCTGCCGGTCACCGGAATTAAAATCCTGTCGCCCGCTTCGGAAGGTCATTTTAATTTACGTATATATTTAGTTTTAGAAAAATATGAAATCAAACTGACCTCATATTTTTCATAATTTAAATGAAAGAGCGTTGTACCTCAAATCTTATGTTTATCCCGAAGGATAAGCACAAGACTTGAGGATGAGGCTAGATCAAATAAACTAAGGAATATATGACATCCATTTCCCTATTTAATATAATGAATTAAATAGGGTTTATATTAAGCTGGGTTTGGATATGCTTCCTATAAGGGCAAGCCCCTATAGTTAATTACATCTTAAATGACCAAAGTCACCTAAGAAGACTCTTGATAAAAATCAGAAAATATTATCTTCAAGGAGTTTCAAAGGGTAGGACTTTTCAATATGATCGGACGTAGATATGTGAAAGGGGATTGGTTCAAATTTGAAACATTTTGTTGTAGAGTCCAAAGGAGGAAGAACTAGGGGATGTCATGGATCCAGAGGAGAACCTTTGTGACTTCCCAAGCTATCCTAATGTTTGGCTTCAGTTTTGAGGAAACATATTTAGGTGTTTCATCCTGTCAATTTTATTAGTTAGGACTTACATTCGTGTGAAATGTTCACACAAATAGCCTGAAAGATGTGAGGGTTTAGGTCGTGAAAAACGACAACCTCAGAATCCTAATAAGAGTTAGGGCTTATATTGTATAGCAGGGCTATACAAAGGCCTAAAGATAAGGTGAGGATTTATGTTGCATAAGAAAGCAACCTCGAAGTCCTATGGCTTTGTTGTTTATATCTAAGGAAGGAAGATTGATTTAGCTGGGGAAGACAGGTTTTGCTGTTGAAGATGGTCGTGTTGCCAACCATACTAGCTCCAAGCTCCTTGATGTGATGAGTTTGAGTTTTCTAGTGTGTCAAGTTATGATGTCAAAATAGGTGGCCCTATGGTTGAAGTTATTTTTTTATGGTGGCATATTAAAGTTGATTAGAGCAACACCGGTTAGGATCCTACGGTTCCCTCGTTCCGACACCACTATTTTCTATTGGATTCACTTAGTCCAAATGAACTTACTAAACTCAACTTAATGAGTTCCACAATTTTATTTAGACCGTGGGAAGCCTTGTTAGCAACCGTAGGTTACCTCCTCCGAGGAATTTCTGATCATTTGATAGAGTCGTCTTAATTTAATTGCAATTGTAGTTTTGTGTGATGTTTGTGATTAAATTTTGAGTTGTCTTATATTTTGAATGTTGTGGCAGTGAATTTTATCTTAGTCAATTTTAGTTTTAGTTTTGGTTTTAGTTTTGTGGCTATCCTGATAGTTTTAGTTTTCATGCAGGGTGACATTGTTGTTGAGCATGCAAATTTGCAGGTATAAAAGTACAGTATGAAAGTACAAGAAAGACAACGCTAAAAACTATAAAAGCATACCTGACAAGTCTTCTCGTTCCACCACCTGAAACTCAAAAAGCATGTTAAGGCAGTTTATATGAAACAACAAAGTAAAATTTTGATGACCTATCTAACCCTAGGTCATATCTTGGTGGGTCCTTAGGAGTTTAATTAAGGATGAGGTTGTCAAGCAAAATATATTAAGTTTAGTAGATCTCCGAGGTATCCAACAGATCTAGAGAAAGAAGCAGGTCCATGCTACTCTCTCCCTGTCTGGTAGAAAGTCCCGAGTTCTTTTAAACTTATTATGTTGCTTAATGATTCATCCTATAAACACTCTAATTCTCAATGAACATTGATGTACCTGTAATTTAATTTTGAAAATTATGTGGGTGAAGACCCTTAAAGAGGCAAGTTAGTGTTATTGGAACACTTAACCAAATTTTAGTCCTAATTAGGCTTGTAGTGTTTGAAAGACGTCTTAGTTTTAGTTTGATGTCTCAATTATCCCTAAGAATAAGGCAATTATCACTCGTAATTCAATTTAAAAAATATGTGGGTGAAGACCTTTAAAGAGACAAGTTTAAGAGACTTAGCCAAATTTTTAGCCAAATTTTGACTGTTTGAATGATGTTTTAATTTTCAATGATGTTTACTTTTCTAATCCTCATTTAAATGAAACTTGATTTAGCCCAAGTCACTACTAAGCCCTTAAGACCTAGGTGAGTGTCTTAGTTAGTTTTGAAAAGGTTAAGCTTTAGGTGGTCATGATTCATGATTTGAATTTTATTTGAAAATCAAAATAGGGTTATTAAATTGATTTAATTACTGACTTCAAAAGTCATACCCCTAAGTTCATGGTTCATTTTTTAATAAACTTCAAAATTTTAATACTTTCAAAATTTATTAACTTATCTTGTCAATTAAGAAAGTGAGGTTGGTTTCTACCAATTAACCCTTTTTGTTTCAAACATCCAAATAAACTAATTAAGATAAGAGGTTACCCATTTCCCTCTTTGAATTAAGCCTAATTGTTAATTAATGCTAAATTTTCCAAAATTACACATTTGCCCCTAATGCTCTACCACATCATAATTTGTCAAATTCAATTCAAATGACTTTGAAATTTTTATCATACCTTTTATCATTTGAAATTTTTATCATACCTCACTCATGGGTCAATTAAGACATTAGAGGAGAAAATGTGATTTTTTAAAATTTAACTTAATTTATATAATTACTTTCATACAAAATTAGGATTCTTCAAAGAAAATTCCTAACTTGACCAATGTAAATCCTAATCCATTGAAATTTTTACTATAGGTAGACCTGGACTAGAGAAGCCTTTAGAATAAATTTCATGATTTTTTGAATTTACTTTAAATTTAAAGAATTATTTTAAGTTGTGGGGTATTTATTAAATGTAAAATATTTTAAGCAGGGAAAGTTAAGTTTTATATTTTTGAAAAATCTTTATAGGGTTAGAGAACTCAGAGGAGAAAATTTTATATTTTTTTTATTTTTATTTGATTTATTGGAATTATTTATTTGATTTATTGGTATTTTTATTTGATTTATTGGAATTATTTTTAGTGAAAACCATTTTTAGCCTTTAAAAATTATTTTTAAGCTTTAAAATGCAGTACCTTTATTTAGAAAATTAGGAAAAATATTATAATTGTTTTTAAGTGCTTAAAAAGCAATTCAGAACATTTCCATGAATTTTATTATTTTTGTAATTTTTATGGATTTTAATTATTTAAATATTTAAAATAGGTTAAAAATCAAGTTTTTCTTTTAAACTCCATTTTATTTTTAGAAAATACCACTGATCAGAGAAAATTCAAAAAATAACCTTTCATAAATTTTTGAGTTATATTTTGATTTTTAAAAATCATTTAAGTGCCAAAAAATGTGTTTATCTTTAAAAATCAACTTAAGTTACCAAATAAACTTCAAATGCTTTGGAATTTTTATGGTGAGTTCTCTGTATCCTAAACAATAATGAAAATAAAAAATCAAGTCATTTTATCATTTGTATTTTTTTAAAACTAATTACCTTAGTGATTTAGGGTTTGTAAAGATTAGCTATATTTTGAATGACTTTGCTCATGAGAAATTTTCTTAAAGGCTCTCTGGCCATCATAAACCTTCCAAACTTTTCTTGAATTTTTTTAAGCAACATGGTAATTTCCATGATTATTTTATGCAAATAATGAACATAAACTTGAAAAATATGATTCTCTGTCTAGGGACCTCCTTCGACATTGGAAAATCAGGGAATGTTCCCTAAGACAATGGCAATAACATGTTAAAATTTCAAGCCATGGTGATATCACTACATGCATGGAGAATCAAAACATCCAAATCAGTGTTTAATTAATTTAAAAAAAAATATGCGTCACATGGAATTAAAATTATTTCCACATTGTTCTCCTCTGTTCACTGAGCAAGAGGGTATTTTTATTTTATTTTTATAATTCTTCTACACTAAGATATGAATTTTTAAAGTTAGGGATTATTTTCTGATTTTTTAAATCTCCTATTTATTTATTTAAACAGTGTGACGTCATGTAGATCCTAGGCAGCTTGGAACTCCATGCGGCAGGCTCTTATTTCTCATCGCCATCCACATAAGCAGTCATGCTTCCCACTGTTCATGTAAGGAAGCTTGTCCATCTTCATCTAAATCGTCCATCTGATACACATGTGATCCGACAACTCTCCGTCATCGTCCCCGATAGCCTAGCCCGATAACTGTCCATCTTCTAACCATAAGATCTCTCTCATTTCTTAACCAAATTGGATGAATTTTTTTTAAAATGCTCGTCTAGACTAGATGATCACATCCATAAGGTGAAATTAACTCTAAGCTAACTCTAAGCAAATGGAGAATCAAAAGAGACTCGGGAGGGGAGAGATTTTATACCCTTGCTCTGAGAAGTGAAGCTTTGATCAGAGAGTGTTGGTACATTTGTTGTGATCTAAAGAGGCTGGGGATTGAGTCTCTGGTCTTGGTGTAAGGCCTACGTATGATTTCGATCACGACCAGATTTGGGTGTTGGTCTAGAGCTATGATAGAGGCTCTATGAAAGGCAAATTTGAGGGGGCTTTAGCTTTTTTCACTGTTGTGAAGGTGTGGGTGAAGTTAATTTGAGTTTTGTGGATTGTGGAGGTGTATTGGGCTCTATCCTGGTTTCCGGCAAGATTTCGAGCTCAAAATTGAACTCTGACAGTGCAAATTGGTGAGGGAAAACAGTTGGAATGCACTGAGGGGATCTTAGGAAAGCTCTGTGGTTAGTTTGGAGAGGTCTCTCTAAGAAATTTTCAACACTCTCTACCTCCCATGGCTGCGGGGAGGTGCTTTTTATAAAAATGGCTAAGGGGTGGCTGTCATGGCCAATTAGGGGGTGCATTGTGTTGCTTAGGTGGAGGGCAGAGGAGCTCTACAATTTAAGTTGGCTGAGCTGGCCTCTAGGTTTGATTTGGGAGAAGTTCCATGGGGGTGGTTCTCAGTTTTAAGCTTCTTTAGAGACTAGGTCAGCCAGCCATGGCAAGGGGAGGTGGCTAAGTGCTCAGGGCATCCAGGGGAACCTGTCAAAGCAATTTAATGCAATCGGGTTTTGTTTTGGTGAGGGTATCTTAAGCATGTGTATTTTTGAAAATAAGATCCCTTAATTTGGGGGACTTTTGGTCCATGGCGCAATTTGGGGGTTTTGATCAAAGATGGTGAAATTGGCCAAATTGGGTAATGTGGTAGTTAAGGAAAATGAAATTGAGAATATTTGGGGGGTCTTGGAAATTTTTGGGATTTTTTGGATTTTTGGGAATTTTGGGGTAAGGAGTGGTTTTTTTGGTAATTTGGCCACTTTTGGTGACTTTGGGTAGTTTGGGTGTTTTCATGGTGTTTGAAATGATTTTTGAACCAAGTTGGGTATTTTTGGTATATTTGGGAATTTTGGCCAAATTTGGGGTCCCAAAGGTTTCTAGGTAATTTAAGGAAATTTAGAGGCAAAAGGTTAGGTTGGGTATCTTGGTAGAGTTAGAGTGCCAACCACCATCAATAAGCCATGGACCAATGAAAACCTCATTTTGGGTCCTCTATGTAGTGGTCTTAGCTAAACTCTAGCCCAGGGCTAATGGGTTTAGGGGACCACCTGCAGGAGTCTCCCAAATATATCAAGGGAGTAGAGCCTAGAAATTCTGGGTTTAGGGTAGTGAGTGATTGTGAGTGTAAGTGATTACAAGTGAGTGCGTTAGCCCTAGACCAACACCCAGGGTCAACCGTAAGGACTAGCAGTCCTAAGGGTGACTCATCTTGAGTTCTCCCATATATCTGAAACTTCAAGCTGAGTTACTTTGCGAATTATAGTTTTATTTTGCAAATTGCTTGAGGGTTCCTTTTCTAGTTTTCTAAGAAAAGTCAGTAGGAAAGTCTTATGGCTAGACCTTAGGCTACTAGAGAGGAAAAACTAAACCTGAGGTCAACAAATGGACAACAAATGGACCCCAATAGGTGTGGTGTGATGGGCAAGCACACCGCTTGTATTGGTGTTGACCGACGAGATCAACAAAAAAAACCAATCTAAACTCCTAAGTCAACAGACCCAGAAGTATGTGTAGAATTGTGTGTGTGATCTGTTTCCGCTAGGAAATTAGCAGATGATCGTCTGATTGAAATCAAGGAGTAGGGACCCTCGCTGGGGATCGGAGAGTGAATTTTCACTTATGAAATTTCAGGTATTTATAAAGGATGGGAGTCAGTATATAAGTGCTGACCCCGATGTGGGAACTGAAATTTGGGTATCAATCCCAAAATAAGAATCATATGCCATAATCCATTTAAGGTAGTCTTGAAACTAATTTTAAAAGATGAGAATAGGATTGTGTGGGAGGACCAAATCGAGATGGGAAACACAAAGGTTCACATTCGGCTCCAAAGGGTAACAACAATGTAGAAGACGACAACCATTAAGGATATGTCTCTAGAAAGAAAGGACTTTACCAGTTTGAGTTACCACTAGAGAGTTATATTCGAACTGACATATGAAAGTGAGAATATATATGTCACTTTATGAAGGAAAGCGGTGGGACTCACATCCAACCCAAGCGATGATGAAGAAAAAGTTTGCTACATTGAGGATGGAAGCACTGGGACTCACATCCAACTCAATAGGTAACAAGAAAATATGCACGCCACGTTAGGAAGGCAAGCACTAGGACTCACATCCAACCCAAGAGGTGACAAGACCAAGAGGTGACAAGAGAATGGTATGTGCTACATTGAGAAGAAAGGCACTAGGACTCATATCCAACTCAATAAGTAACAAGAAAGTATGTGTGAGTCACGTTAGGAAGGAAAGCACTAAGACTCACATCTAACTAAAGCGGTGACAAGAGAATATATGTGCTACATTGAGAAGGAAAGCACTAGGACTCACATCCAACTCAAGAGGTAACAAGAAAATATGTGCGTGTCACGTTTGGAAGGAAAGCTTGAGGACTCACATCCAACCCAAGCGGTGAGAAGAGAATATATGTGCTACATTGAGAAGGAAGGCACTAGGACTTATATCCAACTCAAGAGGTAACAAGAAAATATGTGTGCGTCACGTTAGGAAGGAAAGCGCTAGGACTCACATCCAACCCAAACGGTGACAAGAGAATATATGTGCTGCATTGAGAAGGAAGGCACTATGACTCATATCCAACTCAAGAGGTAACAAGAAAATATGTGTGCATCACCTTAAGAAGAAAGCGCTAGGATTTACATCCAACCCAAGCGGTGACAAGAGAATATATGTGCTACATTGAGAAGGGAGGCACTAGGACTCATATCCAATTCAAGAGGTAACAAGAAAATATGTGTGCATCACGTTAGGAAGGAAAGTGCTAGGAATCATATCCAACCCAAGCGGTGACAAGAGAATATATGTGCTACATTGAGAAGGAAGGCACTAGGACTCATATCCAACTCAAGAGGTAACAAGAAAATATGTGTGTGTCACATTAGGAAGGAAAGCACTAGGACTCACATCCAACCCAAACGATGACAAGAAAATATGTGTGCAACATTGAGAAGGAAAGCACTAGGACTCACATCCAACTCAAGAGGTAACAAGAAAATATGTGCACGTCTCGTTAGGAAGGAAAGCACTAGGACTCACATCCAACCCAAGAGGTGATAAGAAAATATATGTGTTACATTTAGATGGAAAGCACTAGGACTCACATCCAACTTAAGAGGTAACAAGAAAATATGTGTCCTTATGCAAAAAATATGCAGATTCACACATGTGAATTTGTGGAGAATATATGAATAGAATATAAAAATATGTGAAGGAATCGGAATTTAGGTACTGATTCGGAAATGAGAAATGAATTTTGTTATCATTTTTGAAAAGAGAGTTGGAAGTTAGCGACCGACCTCGAGGATTAAGAGTAGAAAGCCATGTTCTATTAAAGGGGGTCTTATACCAATCTCGAAGATGGGGAGTCAAAATTTGGGTACTGACTCCGAGAGTCATATGAAAACTGTGTAGAGAGTTTATGATATTGAATTTGCAGAAATGTGTCATGTGAAATGGTTGATTTTGTTGGAGAAGATTTGTAGAGTTTTTTGGGGTTTTGTGCAGGAGTTAATGCAAATAAAGATGGTTGTGCTGCATGCACAAAGAATAAGAAACTCTGAAACCAAGAGAATCCTCTCAAAATAATAAAATTTATTTTTTTATTATTTTTATCACATTTAATACTCTTGTTGTTGTTGTTGTTGTTGCTGTTGCTGCTACTAATGCTGTTGCTGGTTGATTTTCAAAAGAAATTTGTTTTGTTGTTTTGAAAAAAAAATTATTTAAATTTATTTATTGTTAAAGGTTTGTTGTTTCATGGTTTGTTGTTAAAGGTTTGTTGTTTCATTCTTCGTTCATTGAAATTCTAAACCAACGCGTGGTTCGTGGCTTCCATCCATCGCACAAAAAGGAAACTGACAAAAAGGCACATTTCTGAGAGAAATTTCTATTAACTGCTCCAATAAAGATGTCACAGATCAAGCATAGGCTAACGCCTAAAAAGGTACAATATGTAGTCCATGTTGAAGTACATCCAGATCATCTCGTGCCATGAATACATTGTAGGCTAAATATATCAGATACATATCATGTTGCTATCAAAAAGTAAAGTGAACCCTCTGACCCTCTGTATCAGGTACGACGAGCTCCTAATCGATCAAACCTTCTAAGTCATGCTCCAGAACAAGAGTTCCCTTTGCATGTACTTAGAGGTTAAACCCACTCATAGCTCGTACGACTGTAGCTTCTCCAGTTCCGGGTGTGGGTGTGGCTGAAATCCATATGGTATGGTATTTTGCTGTCGTTCATCCTACGGAAGGTTACGGACACCCTACAGTGTCGTACCCTTGGAATGCAATGTTTGGCGACATTTACCCCATTTCCTTTCAGAACCAAAACTGAACCAACTGGCAGCGATATCTCTACAGTTCCTCTGAACTCGCTAGGGCCGACAATGTCAATCTCTTTCCCAAATAATATAATGCTCGTGCTCAGAAATGAGATCGTGCAGAATGGTCTTACAAAATCATGATGATCAATGTGAGGAGGTATGTAGTCTCTCTCATCATATATGTTGATGATGCAGGTGTTTGGAATGCAGGTAGCTGGAAGTATGCTCCATCTAACCATTCTTTTGATCATCCAGTTTATTATAAGAGGTAGTGGATCTACCTGGTCATGTCTAAGGATCCCTGGAAGAATTCCCTGTCTGTCATTTGTAAAATTATAACAGCAGTTGCACTGGATGGTGTATCTCCCTTTTCCTGTCATCCATTTCTTCGACTCAAAGTATGTTCTTTCCATGAGAAGGCCTGCTCGGACTCTATCTCTCAAATCGAAGATGTAGTTGAGAATTCTTCTTTCGTCACTCCTAGAGTATACAGTTTCATGACTTCCAGTATGTTGACGATTCTTCCTTGAACTTCTTCATAAAATTCAAATTCTTTTTTATTTACTTTGCTTATTTTGTAGTACTCCATCGTACTAGGAGTCGGTAGCCGTAGGTCTTCCTCCTCTGAACATCAGCAGGAACCCAAACTGGTGTTGGCTGATCTGGAATAAGAGACTCGACATCTAGCGGGATGTACGACCCTGGCCTCCATGGTATATATTGATCTCTCCCTAGTGGGACGTATGGCTCATCCATCATATAATCTGAAGACTAAGACCCATCAGTGCTGGAGGTATACTCTTCCAATGTACTGAAGCGTTGTAAATGTAGAACATTGCAATCTGGGCATTCTACAAATGCCCCTGCGGCGGATGTCCCTGCTGGTATCTCAGCGTTACACGTCGGGCAACCCTTGCATAAAACATCTGAAGCTGAAAGTGTCTCTGGCTCTATCGCGAACCCTGATTTTTCATCTGTGGTAGGTAGGCTAGCAGAAGTTTCTTTCATGTCTGAATCATAAATATGCTCCTCAAGAATAGGGGTGAGTAATTTGTTTGTTTCTCTCTGACGTCTGCGTTCTTCTCGTATAAAGCCTTCTGTTTCTTGCTGATGGTGTTTCTGTGTTGCGTCTTACAAAGCAAAGCATGTAGCAGTCGTTCGTTATTGACAGCTACTTTGCACAGCTCCTAGGCCCCCAGCCGGTGTAGCTACCATGGAGGGCAGACGGTTGGGGCCTTCCATCGGATCTTGCTCTATTATCACGTTCTTACTTTTGTGTGATGTATTATCTTTGGCGGTCACCTCAGCAGTGAAAGCAATCCCTCCTTCTTTTTGCAGCTGACTACATTCATGAGAGGACCTTCATAGTCCATGTCGACCTGGTTAAAGTCCATATTAAAGTCTATGGTACCGCCTTGCGGCACCATCTCCTCATTTACTGTGAGGTTCCAGCCATCCTTGAAAGCAAAGAGCAACCTCTATCCAAGCATTTTTCTGCAGACGATAACAGGAAAAATGTCAGTGGGCTGAAACTTGACATGAACAAGAACAAAACAAAGTATTTATTGAAGTGAATTTTAGCTTATTTTAGTGAAATGAATTATTTACTTATGTATGAATTTTGTTTAATTTTTGTGGAACATTATACTCAAAAGTGGAAAGGAGAAAATTTAAAGTAACAAAATTTTCTCTAAATTTTCATTATATTGAGGTTAATTACAAAATTTGGACTCGGTCATAGACATTTCTCCACAAAGATAACCCCAAAAAAATTAAAGTTTCAAAGTTTCAAAGCAAACGAATGTAAGTGACATCAGGTTGCGTAATAGGTTTTGAGATATCGTCCATTTATTGGTAACATGGGTCTTTTGCATTGGAAGTCCACTAACTGGTAGGCTCCTCCTAAGTAGACCTTTTCAATGACAAATGGTCCCTCCCAAGTTGGCTCGAATTTTCCACCTATTTTGCGGCGTGCAAGAATAGGTCTTTTGAGCACAAGTACGAGGTCACCAACTTTGAATGTCCTTGGGAAGACTAATTTATCATGGGATTGTACCATCTTCGCCTGGTAAAGCTCCAAATGTTGTTGTGCTTCTAGTTATTTTCCCTCAAGATTTTCGTTATTTTCCCTCAAGATTTTCCAGTTCTTCAAGTCTGAGTTTTGCACTTTCTCTTGTTGTGAGTTGGTTACCAATAGCAAGTGTAAGAGACGGTATCTAGATTTCTAGCGGTAGCACAACCTCAGACCCGTACACGAGCATATATGGTGTACACTGAGTGGGAGTCCTGAAAGTAGTATGGTAGGCCCACAAGGCTTCTAATAGTTTGTTGTGCCAATCTCTTTTCTTTTCATCCAGTATTTTCTTCAAAATTTGTACCAATATTTTGTTGAAGGTTTCAGCCAGACCACTTGCTCTAGGATAGTAAATCGTAGAGTATCTCAAATCTATCTCATGTTTTTTTGACAAAATTGTTGATCTTTGTCAAAATTGTTGATCTTTGTGTGTTGATCTTTGTGCTTCTAAAAGATGTCCCATTGTCGGAAATTATTCTTTGCGGTACTCCAAAACGGTAGACAACTTAGCTTTTGAAAAATTGAAGGACATGCTGTGTCGTAACCTCAAGCAACGGTACTGCCTCTGCCCATTTGGAGAAATAAGTTGTAGGAGCAAGTATAATCCTATGTCCTTTAGAAGATGGAGGGTCTATCAGACCTATTATGTTCGTGCCCCAACACTCGAGTGGCCACGAGGCAACAGTTGGGTGTAGCACATTCAGAGGCTGGTGTAAGACCGCTCCATGCACTTGGCATTGGTGACATTTTCTGGCTGTATCCACACAGTCGGACATCATTGCTAGCCAATAATACCCGTGACTTTTGATCTTCATTTTCATTTTCGGCCCTGACTGGTGAGCGCCACACAATCTAATTTTTTGAATTTTATTTGAATTTTGAGAATTATTTTAATTTCTAGGGTATTTATTAAATGTAAAATATTTTAAAGAAGGAAAATTAAATTTTATATTTTTGAAAATCCTTTCTAAGGTTAGATAACTTAGAGGAGAAAATTTTATATTTTTCTGAGTTTTATTTGATTTATTGGAATTATTTTTAATGAAAACCCATTTTTAGCCTTTAAAAATTTTATTTAAGCGTTAAATTCATTATCTTTATTTAGAAAATCAGAAAAAATATTCTAATTATTCCTAAGTGCTTAGGAAGAAATTTAGAACATTTCCATGAATTTTATTATTTTTATGACTTTTATGGGTTTTTAATTATTTAAATATTTAAAATAGGTTAAAAATCAAGTTTTAATTTTAAACTCCATTTTATTTTTAGAAAATACTCCTGATCATAGAGAACTCAAAAAATAGGTTTTTATAAATTTGTGAGTTATATTTTGATTTTTAAAAGTCAATTAAGTGCCAAAAAATGTTGTTTATCTTTAAAAATCAACTTAAGTTACCAAATGAACTCCAAATACTTTGGAATTTTTATGGTGAGCTCTCTAGATCCTAAACAATGGCGGAGATCAAAATTTAAGTCATTTTGTTGTTTGAATTTTTTTCAAATTAATTTTCTCAGTTATTTAAGGTTTGTAAAAATTATGTGTATTTTGAATGACTTGGCTCATGAGAAATTTTCTGAAAGGCTCTCTGGTCATCATAAACCTTCCAAAATTTTCTTGGATTTTTCTGAGCAACATGCTAATATTTTAAGCAAATAATGAACATAAACTTAAAAAATATGATTCTCTGTCTAGGGACCTCCTCCGAGTTTTGAAAAATCAAGGAATGTTCCCTAAGATAGAGGCGACAACATGCTAAAATTTCAAGTCATGCTGATATCACTACATACATGGAGAATCAAAACATCCAAAACAGTGTTTAATTAATTAAAAATAAAAGATGCATCACATGGACTTAAAATTATTTCCACATTATTTTCCTCTGTTCCCTGAGCAAGACAGTATTTTTATTTTATTTTTATGATTTTTCTACACCAAGATATGAATTTTTAAATTTAGGGATCATTTTCTGATTTTTTAAATCTCCTATTTATCTATTTAAACAGTGCGGCGCCATGTAGATCCTAAGCTGCTCCGAGCTCCACGTGGCACGCTCTCATTTGTCTTCGCCATCCACATAAGCAGCCACGTGTCCCACCATTCGTATAAGGAAGCATTGTCCGGCTTCATCTCAACCGTCCATTCGATACACGCGCGATCGGACGACGCTCCGTCATCGTCTCCGATAGCCTAGCCTAGCCCGAGAACCGTCGAGAACCGTCCATCTTCTAGCCTTCAGATCTCTCTCATTTCTTAACCAAATTGGATGAATTTTTTTTTAAAACGCTCGTCTAGACTAGAAGATCACATCCATAAAGTGATCAAGCCAACAAAATTAACTCTAAGCAAATGGAGAATCAAAAGAGACTCGGGAGGGGGAGAGATTTTATACCTTTGCTATGAGAAGTGAAGCTTCGATCAGAGAGTCTTGGCAAGTTTGTTGTGATCCAAAGAGGCTAGGGATTGAGTCTCTGTTCTTGGTGTAAGGCCTATGTATGATTTTGATCACGACCATATTTAGATGTTGGTCTAGAGCTATGGTAAAGGCTCTATGAAAGGGAAATTTGATGGGGCTTGAGCTTCTTTCACTGTTGTGAAGGTGTGCATGAAGTTAATTTGAGTTTAGTGGAGTGTGGAGGTGTATTGGGCTCTGCCCTAGTTTTCGACAAGAATTTGAGCTCAAAATTGAACCCCGGCAGTGGAAATTGGTGAGGGAAAACAGTTAGAATGCACTGAGGGGATCTTAGGGAAGCTCTGTGATCAGTTTGGAGAGGTCTCTCTAAGAAATTTTCAACACTCTCTACCTCCCATGGCCGTGGGAGGTGGTTTTTATAAAAATGGCTCTCATGGCCAATTAGGGGGTGCTATGTGCTGCTTAGGTGAAGGGCAGAGGAGATCTAAATTTACTTTGGCTGAGCTGGCCTCTAGGTTTTATTTAGGTGAAGTTGATGGGGGTGGCTCTCGATTTTGAGCTTCTCCAGTGACTAGGCCGGCCTGCCATGGCAGAGGGAGGTGGCTAGGTGCTCAAGGCATCCAAGGGAATGTGTTAAAGCAATTTAATGCAATGGGGTATAGTTTTGGTGAGGGTTTCTTATGCATGTGTTTTTTTGGAAATAAGATCCCTTAATTTGGGGGACTTTTGGTCCATGGCTCATCTAGTCCATGACTTTTGGTCCATGGCTCATCTAGCTTGGGTTAGATGGGTTTCAGCTCAGTCTTAGGGTCTAACCAATGGCTGAGGTGGAGTTAATTTGATTGCTTTAAGGTTGTTAGGCCATCTTTAATGCATGGGTTCAATGTGGGTTCAAGTGATCAAAGCTTGGGTTTGGGCTAGTTTAGCCAATTTAATTGACCCATTTGATTGATCAACATTATATAGATGATTGTTATGAAGATTTTTATGAAGATTTTTGGTGAAGGGTTAGTTCAATTGGTAGGTCAATTTGAGGAATTTTTGAAATTTGGTCAATTTTTGAGGAATTTTTGAAATTTGG
>NW_018252072.1:98908-138979 GCF_001263595.1 Phalaenopsis equestris | reverse complement strand
GCTAGACATGGGTCTAGGTTGGGCTAGCCTTGAGCAAAGTCCAAATTGAATGGTTCAAATGATCAAGTGATCAAGGGAGATGTATGATCAAGGGAGATGTTTTGAAGATTTTTCATGAATGGATGGAGTGGAAATTTTAGGGTTAAGGCCCTCAATTTGAGGTTTTGAGACATGGCCAATTTGGGGCAAATTTGTGGCTTTTGGGCTTAAGTTGAAATCAAATGAAATTGAGGCCCCACCAAGGCCAATTGTGGGAGATAGGCGGAGATGGGAGAGAGATGGGAGGAGACCGTTATGGGTGATGTTATGAAGGTTTTTCAACACAAATTATGGTCAATTGAGTGGACTATGGGTTCAGTTTGGTGGAACCAAGTCATGGGGCCAAACATAGGGCCAACATTGGGTTGGGCCAACATTGGGTTTTTGGTTTAGCTCAAGATTGGGTTCAAATCATGGATCAATTGAGCTTGTATTTGGTGTATATTGGTCACATCAAAGGTGAATTTGAGTTTATAATTGAAATTGGGGTAAATTTAGACCAATTTGATAAACATTTTGAGTAATTTGGGGAAAATATGGGCCTTTAAAGGGCAATTTGGGGGTTTTGATCAAAGATGACCAAATTTGCCAAATTAGGTCATGTGGTAGTTGAGGAAAATGAAATTGGGAATATTGGGGGGTTTTAGGAATTTTTGGGATTTTTTGGAATTTTTTCAAATTTTGGGGTAAGGAGGGGTATTTTGGTTATTTGACCACTTTTTGGTGATTTTGGGTAGTTTGGGTGTTTTCAAGGTGTTTGAAATAATTTTTGAACCAAGTTGGGTATTTTTGGTAGATTTGGGAATTTTGCCCAAATTTGGGGTCCTAAAGGTATCTAGGTAATTTGGGGGAAATTAGGGGCAAAAGGCTAGGTTGGGTATCTTGGTAGAGTTAGAGTGCCAACCACCATCTATAAGCCATGGACCAATGGAAACCCCATTATGGGTCCTCTATGTAGTGATCTTAGCTAAACCCTAGCCCAGGGCTAATGGGTTTAGTGGACCACCTACAGGAGTCTCCCAAAAGTATCAAGGGACCAGAGCCTAGAAATTTTGGGTTTAGGGTAGTTAGTGATTGTGAGTGTAAGTGATTGCAAGTGAGTGCCTTAGCCCTCGACTAACATCCAGGGTGAACCCTAAGGTCCGGCAGTCCTAAGGGTGACTCATCTTGAGTTCTCCCATAGTGACCCCACCTACTAAGTGCTAAAGGTTAGGAGTAATATTTGGAACTTTAAGCTGAGTAAAGAGGAGTGCAGATTTTTAATGGTGAGGGTTCCTTGTCTAGTTTTCTATGAATAGTCAGTAGGAAAGTCCTATGGCTAGAACTTACGCTACTAAAGGGGAAAAACTAAACCCCAACCAAAAGTGAGCTCAACAGGGCCCCTAGGATTTTTTGCTTTTCTTTTGGTTTTAGAGGGTTATGGGAGGGAGGGAGGGAGAGAGAGAGAGAGAGAAAACGTGATGAAGATATGACTGGATAGCTTTATCTCTTATATTTTTTTTTTGCAAAAAGAGCAACTCATGGCTCCTTACATGTTACCAAAGAAAAAAGGGGTACAGAGTGAGTACAAGGGGGTGGGGGATGATAATTCCCCTTCAAATTAAAAGAATATACATAAGGGGTCATATATATATATATATATATAAATGAAACATTAATCATATATATAACCATCTTCTGTAAGAGCATATATATATGAAACTCCAAAAGAAAAAGACAACAAATTACAACAATCTGCAGAAAGGCAGATAAGAAAGATCATGAAAGATCACCCTTGAGAAGTAACTGTAGTGGTGGGGAAACCTCCTTGGATAATTTGGGTCTGTCAGCCTCAACACCAGCCTGAGCAAGCTAATGAGTAGGTATGTTACCTTCTCTATGTATAAAAATGAATTTCAGATTAATGCCCTGGAAGTTATAGGAAATTCTATTCTTTTATTTCAAATTCTATTCTTCCATTTCAGAATGTGTCAGGGGCAGGTTATGGTATTCAGGAGAACGTTAATCATGACCTTGGAATTCTAATCATGACCTTGGAATTAGTTTCCACTATAAGGTTGTGAAATTTGGCCTTGGATGAGATATAGATGGCCCGAAGAATAGCCAAAGCCTCAGCTTCCAGAGCATCAGCAACGAAAATAGGAGACAGGAAATGCAAGAGACAAGTACCATTTGAATTCCTGAAAACACCTCCAATGCCAGCAGTGGACCTATAGAAACTGCCATCGGTATTGGCTTTCAGCCAACCAACAGAAGGTTTGAGCCAGAAAACTAGGGGTGCTCCATAATGGGTTGATTTGCAATAGAAACTGCCATCAGTATTGGCTTTCAGCAAACCAGCAGAAGGTTTGAACCAGAAAACTAGGGGGTGCTCCAAAATGGGTTGATTTGCCAAAGAGTTGGTCTTAAAAAGATCAGGAAAAGCTTTCCAATCAGTAATTTTTTTCAAAAATGCTAAATGAACCAGAAAACTAGGGGGTGCTCCAAAATGGGTTGATTTGCCAAAGAGTTGGTCTTAAAAAGATAAGGAAAAGCTTTCCAATCAGTGATTTTTTTCAGAAATGCTAAACAGTTAGCAGCCACCTTAGAGGGATGTGGTAAGTATTCATCAAATTTGGCCTTATTTCTAGCGATCCAAGTGAACCAAGCCACCACACATGATATCACCAAAAGTTTTAATTGAAGCCATTCATTCCAGCAAGATATAAATTTCTGTCAAGTGAGATTAATGGTTTGCACTTTTAATTTTTTTAGGACCATTAACCAAATCTGTTGGACAAATTGACATTGGAAAAAAAGGTGATCAGTTGTTTCCTCTTGCCCTTTACATAGAAGACAACAAGAAGGGCCTCTCTGTCCCTTCAGTTTCAGAATGTCATCAATTGGTAGGCATTTAGAGAAGATTCTCCTCACCTTGCTGACGTTGGGAATAAATGTAAGCAATAGTAGATTGGGAAGCCCCTTGCTTGGAAATAAGTTTATCCTTCTTAGAAGTATCCACAAGAATGTTGTTAATTCTGTGAATGGTGAAGTTATCAAGAATTTTGTTTAAAGCAGTAAGGTTCCACTGATTATCATTCCAGAAATCTGACACTTTGGTAGAAGTTGGATAGAGAACAGTAATCTTGTCAGCAAGCTTCCCATCCCTCATCCAGTTGTCAAGCCAAAAATTAAGTTCCCCTCTCAAAAATCCCAAATAAAGTAGTCTTCAGCTTTGTCTTTATATTTGATCATATGAGACTAGATTTTGGAGTCTCCCAATTTAGATGTAGCAAGAGTGGGATGTGAACCTCTACAATACTTTCCTTTAAGAAAGATAGCCCAAAGGGACTCTTGAGCTCTAAAATGAATCAACAGCTTGCAAAAATTAATCAGATGTAGATGCTTGAAACTTCTGAAACCCAGACCCCCATTATGAGTTGGTTTACAAATGGAGTTCCAATTGGTCCAATGTTTCTGTGTACTTTGTCCTGACCAAAGAAATCTGTTAAAAGTTGTTTCAAGAAGGTGCTGAGTGCTCTTTTTCATGGTTGCCATTTGGAGAGTGTAGGAGGGGAAGGCAGACAGGACATGTTTTAGGAGGGTAACCCTTCCTCCATTTGATAAGAAGGAATTGGTCCAGTTAGTGAGCTTAGCTTGGTTCTTACTAATCACTTCATCAAATTGGATTTGTTCTGTCCTTCCTTTAGGTAAATGAACCCCCAAATATTTCAGATGAAAATGGGGGTTTGAAATCCAGTAAAATCAGAAACCCATTGTTTTAAAGGTTGTTTAACACCTTTGTTGAAGTAAATACAACATTTTTGCTTGTTCAGCTGCAGTCTTTGTTCAGAACATTTTTGCTTGTTCAGCTGCAGTCCAGAGCATAACAGAAAATCATTGAGAAGGGTTTGGATTTGTCTGGCAACAGGTTTAGTGGCTTTGGAAAAAAAAATAATGTCATCTGCATATGAAAGATGGCTGATGGCAATATTTGAGTTGTGCTTGAAAAGGTTGTGAGGAGATATGTTTGGAATTTGGTTGAGAATAAGAGAAAGGTAGTCAAGGACAAGAATAAAAATAGTAGGGGAGAGTGGATCACCTTGTTTGATTCCCCTAAAAGCAGTAACGAAACCATGGGTCTCTCCTTTGATGAGAATATATATATATATATATATATAACGCGATGGGCGCGACGACGACTGGGGTTAGCTCTGACATCAATGGAGATTCTGCTTTCCTCCTTTGCTGGTGAGATCTTTATACGTCTTTTTTTTTACGTTTCTTCGTGTTTTCTGTCATGCCTCCAATTTCTTGGTCTTTTGGGGAAGATGTCTTAGATGGGGGTGGTGGTTTGGCCACTTCTTTCACTAAACTTTTTCCACAAAGTTTTTGCGATACTCTTTCTGTTGGGGGTGATTATACTTTTATCAAGAAATAGTGAAAGAAAAATGGGAAGCTAGCGCTTTATGTGACTGAGGATGAAACTTCTATTCTTGCCTCTTCTTGTCGCTTGGCCCTTGTGGGTAAATTTACTTATGGCATTCTAAAGTTTGAGTTGATTAGGAGAGAATTTGAAATGTTAAAACTAAAAGGCTGGTGGAAGGTTGGCTTCATAGATGGTAGACATATTCTTATACAATTAGCCAATGATGAGGATTACACCCGTCTCTTTGCTAAAAGATTCATGTGGGTAGAAAATAGTATGATGAAATTTTGGAAATGGTCTATAAATTTTGATCCTAAATCTCAATTGCCTATTATTCCGGTATGAATATGTTTCCCATGGCTTAAATTACATCTTTTTAATCATGAGATTCTTTTTTTTCTTGTTGTTGCTTACGGTAAGCCTTTGAAAATGGATCATGCTACATTTACTTTATTGAGACTATCTGAAGCACGTATTTCGGAGGAACGAGATATTACACAGGTATTTTGTAGTGAAATTTGGATAGGATAGCAACATCAAGGTTATTGGTAGCCTGTTGAAATTGAAATGCATTCACCTTACTACACACATTGTTTTATGTTTGGGCATCAAACTACTTCTTACTTTCGATTGAATCAACAACTTAAAACTACTCAAAATGCAACACATACTATATTACCTGCCAACAACACAAATTTTGAACATCATGATGTTTAACCTTGTGTTGAAAATGGGATTGTTTATGTTCATCATCCTACTAACATGGATATTTCTAATTTGCATTCTTTGGAAAAGGGAGGTATAGATAATTGTGTTGAGGCCTTACCTCAACAATTGAGCATAAATGAGAGTCATCAAGGCAGTGATGTCTTACAATCATGCAATGATGTAAATCCTCAATAAATGCAGATTAATGGTGAAGCTGTGTTGCCTAAAATTTTAGATGAACATAATGCTAATGTGTCTTATGAGGAAACTGTGGACACTACATTGCTTGCGGGACACACTACTGATAATGGACACTCTACTCTTCCTAGTACTATGGTTCATTCTACTATAGTTGGAACTTATTCTGATATTGTTGATCTAAAAACTACTTTATCTAATGTTGCTACTACTTTGGAAAATGAATGGCAGGTGCAAAAGCATTCACGAAAAAAAACTAAACATAACATCGAGCTATCTAGACTAAATGCTAGTAACATTATTCAGGAAAGAACTTATCACTCTGATGGAGAACAGTTGGTCAACTCTACTAGTTCTTTTAGAAGGGCTGGCTTATGACATCATGATTAACATAATGATATGGAATATTATGGGAGTGACATACCCTAACTCCCTTAATAGGCCCAAAAATCTATGCAGGGTTCATAAATTTCTCATTTTTGCTATTTTAGAACCTTTGGTTCATGTCAACGAACATAGAATTCTTAATAAATTCCAAGGTTATTATTCTCACTTCAACGTTAACAACAAGATTTGGATTTTCTGGAAGCCCACTATCACTCTTTCTATTATAAAAGATGAGGAACAATATATTATAACTCAAATCGATTTTGAAAACTTTTAGGGGTTGGGCACTTTTGTTTACTCTGGCTCTACTTTGCATGAAAAAAACATACTTTGGCAAAAAATTGAGTCTATGGGAAGTATCATTAATGAGAATTAGTTTGTAAGTGGGGACTTTAATATGATCATAAAGCCTATGGAAAGAAAAGGGGTTGGTAGAGTTGAGCCTAGTCTTATCAATAGGTTTTCTAACTCTTTTTCTAATGCAGGTCTCTATGATTTGGGATATTCTAGTTCTCCTTATACTTGGAGGAGGGATTTCTTTATCAGAGATTGGATCATTTTTTGGCTAATTCGGCTTTTATAAGCCATTTTCCTATTATGAAGGTTCAACATTTGAGTCATGTTACTTCTGATTATAATCCTATTTTTCTCACTTTGGCTTTTACAGTCAAATTGACTATATCTCGTTTTAAATTTCTTAATGTTTGTACTTCACATGACACTTTTCTTAATTTGGTAACTCAAGCTTGGAAATTTTATAGAGTTGGGACTCCTTGGTTTGTTTTGTGGCAATTACATAAAAATGTGGCTGCCCATCTAATTAAATGGAATTTCCAGGTCTTTGGTAATGTTCATTAAAAAGTGCAGGCAGGCTCACCTTGCTCTTTTCGATGCTATTTCCTTAGAGGAAAGCTGGCTTAAGCAGAAGGCTAATGATTCTTCCTTTATTGCAGGGGATAGAAACACTAAATATTTCCATGCCACTCTTAATCACAGAAGAAATATCAATAGCATCTTAAAAATTAAAAATGAAGATTGGAGTATTTTAACTAATATGGAAGATATTGGTGACAGTACTGTTAGCTTTTTCACTAAGGTTTTTCATTATACTACTCACACTATGCCTGTTGATTGCACTTACTTTAAGGAAGAGTATGATTGTACTAATAATCTTAGTTTGTCTTATCCTCCAGATGAACATTAAATCTTGAATGCTCTCAAAAGCTATTTCCCCAAAAAAAACCTCTGGCCCTGATGGTTTTTCTTCTGCTTTCTACATTCATTCTTGGGAGGTTATCCTTGCTATCTAAAGATTTTTCCTTAGAGATAATCCTGGTAAATATTTTATCTATGCTTCGATAGTGCTTATACCAAAAGGCAATGATAAGGTCACTTGGGACAACTTTTGTCCTCTCTCACTCACTACAGTGATATATAAAGTTATGAGTAAAATTATAGTTTACAGATTGCAGACTCATCTTACACATATTATTGTTGAACAGCATTCTGCTTTGATTAATTGTAGGGATATTACTGATAATATTCTTTTAATGCAAGAAATGATTGAAGAGTTGGATAAAAAGTGTAGGGGGGAAACATGGTCCTTAAATTGGACATAAAGAAAGCATTTGACACTATCAGTTGGGACTTTATTATTAACATTCTGTAGGCTAAAGGCTTTAAACAATATTTCTGGTCCCTTATTCAGCGGTGGCTGTATAATAATAGCTATAGTGTGATGGTTAATGGTAAAGCTCATGGTTTGTTTTCTGCTAAATTAAGCAAGGAGACCCCCTTTCTCCCACTATTTTCATAATTTCTTTTGACTACCTCTCTAGGCTTATTAATAAGTTACAATATGAGCATCCTTATCTCCAATTCTCCCATAAATCTAAAATTGTGATGAGTCACCTTGGTTATGTGGATGATGCCATCTTGTTTTTAAATGCTAGCAAACGTGCTATTAAAGCTACTATGTCCTTGTTAAAGGATTTTCAAAACATTTCAAGTATGATGTTCAACTTGGCTAAGTGCTCCATTTATTTTGGTAAAGGTGCTCCCTCTACCACACATGCTTGGGCTTCTAACTTTACTGGCTGTAAAATCTCTAAACTTCCTTTAAAGTGTCTTGGGTTCAACATTCACAGAGGTAGAACAAAGCAAACACAGATGGATGAGGTGATTGAAAAAGTTAAATTCAAGATCAATGACTGGAAAAATGCATTAATCTCTAATGTGGGTAGGCTCACTTTGTTGAAAAGTGTCCTTTACACACTTCCACTTTATATTATGCAAGTTATCAAAATGAAAAAACGTACTCAAGAGAATCTTGAAACCATCATTAATAAGTTCCTTCGGAAGGGATCTACATCGTCTAAAAGTTGGACTACTTGGCACTATACATGTGAACCTCTTTGTGCAGGCGGGCTTGGGTTTAAAACCTTGCAACAAACTATTGATATTAACATGTGTAAACTCTAGTTCAAATTTTGGTTTAGGGAGTCACTTTGGGCTAAATTCATGCTACAAAAGTATTATAAAAATGTTCATCCCTCTACTGTTAATTGGCGAGTGGAGGATTCGAAGCTGTGGAAGGCCATTATTGCTGCACAAAATGTAGCTTCACATTTTATGTTTTGGGACATTGGTGATGGTAGTATATCCTTCTATAAGGATGATTGGGGTATCTCTATGTATTCTACTTTCCTAATGTAAGGATATGATGTTAGAAATGTTAATTTGCTGGTCTCGGATTGTTGGATTGATGGTTAGTGGAATTTAGCAATGCTAAACTCTTTAGTTTGTGAAATTGCTCCTACTATTGCTAACATTCCTATTCATGCTCATAATAAGTATGTTCCCCTCTGGAAGCATCATGCTAGAACATCTGTCGCTAAATTGTTTTACTCTAATTTACACTCTTTTACTCCTTGGAAATGACATGGTTACACTTGCAATAAATTTATTTCTCCATCTATTTAATTTTTCTTTTGGAGATATTTCCATAAACTACTCCCTCTTGATGATATTCTCAAGCTGAAAGGGCCGAAACTTGGCTCTTAGTGTTATAATTGTAAAAATGATGCAGAATCTTTTAATTACTTTTTTTTTGAATGACCTTTTTCTAAAGAGGTTTGACAACGAACTGGATGCTTCCTTGGTCTTAGTTGGCCCACAAATCTAAATTTTAAAATAGTGATTTGAATTTGGAAGGATAAGCACTCTTACTTTCCTGCTATTGTCTTATGGTTTATCTGGATGGCTAGGAATAGTCAAAAATATGACGCTTCCTGTCACACTCCCTCTACCACCTTTATTTTAGTTGTAACCTATTTTAAAATGGCCTAGAGATCTTCCATTGGACAGGATGCCTCTCCCATTGTGGTTAGGGGTAGGAAACCCATTTTGATTAAATGGGCACCATCTCCCATGATTGGTTTAAGGTTAATGTTGATGGGAGTTATTCTAAGGCCTATACAGGTATGGGAGGGTTGATTAGAGATGACGCTAGTAGGTGCATTGCTTTTTTTTCTTCACCATGTATTGCTAACTTTTTACTTTCTGCACTTCATACCATTATCTCTTTATATTTAAATGGCATTGTTGTGGAGACTAATTCTGAGGTTCTGTTTAACATTCTTTTGGCTAAGCTTAAGCCACCATGGTATATCTTATCTTTGCTGAAAAGAATTTGGTATTATAAAAAGAGACATCACCTTAATATACTATATTCTTTCACTTATAGAGAAAGGAACCAATCTGTGCATTGGCTAGCTAAATGGAGGGTGCATAGTGCTACTGTTGGTGATACTCCTCCTCCTTTGTTGCATAAAGTCATTAAAAGTGATTTGGAAGCCCCTCATGTTCGCTTTTAATACACTAACACTTATTTTGGGCTCCTTTTTGAGTAACATGGGACTGGTTTTGGCAATTTTGGATTCCTCTTTTTTGTATTTTTGAAGTTATTGGTGCTGGAGCTTCTATATGAGCAGGTTTTTTGGGGTGTTAAACAGAAAATTTTGGGGTTGAGCTCTTAATTTCGGGTACATTTTGGTAGCTTATGTTGCTCTAATATTATGAAGATAGATGGCACTAACTGCTAGCTTGGACTGTCTAAGCTGGTTGATCTCTGCTTAGTTTGCATTAGTTAGATGTTTAATTGCTTAGTTGGGATTTATATAGTTTCATTGCAATGATTTATTATTCCTCTGAGGATACTATTTCTAGTTTTGTATACCATTCTCTGAGTTTGCTCTTTATTGGAATGGCCTTTTGGTTTAATCTCTTATTGCTGAATATAGATAGTTTGAGAATTGGTTTGGTAACTCCTCTTTTACTATTGGTTGTTTGGACATTTGATGGAAGGTTGCTTTGATACAAAACTTTGTTGATGAAACTTATAATGTATTTGTGTTTTACTAGCTGGGAATTTTGTGTGCCTCAGGCTTCTAGTGTTATTCTTAGTATTAATTGCATTTCTTAGCTGCTGCTTTGGGTTGCTGATACTTGTTTTGCATTCTACTACATCTTAATACTCCTTTTATATTGGATGGTAATTGGAAAGCATTCTGCTTGTTGACCCCTAAACTTTCACAATGCTGATATTACTCTTTACTGGATGCTTTATTGGGCTTTTGGTTTTTGGATTCTGATTATATATTATCCTCGTGGTTAAACTAGTTTATGGAACACTTCTCTCTATTGCTTCAAGATATTTAAGTTCTTTTTTATCATTTGCTTTTTTTGTTCTTACTTGATTAACGGGTTTGCCGAGCTTTGTCTATTGCTATGATTTAGCAGAGTATCTATTTACTGATGGCAGTTGGGGTCTAGATTTGTTGTTGATCCCACCGGACTTTACACTCCTTGCTATGATTTTGTTCTCCTATACTATTGCTGCCAAGAGTTTTGGATTTCATGTAAATACTGGGTTGTTGTCTCGCTTTGTCTTTGCAGGGAACTTTCTTATTCTTGAACATGCACTTTCTTATTGGACTACAATCTCCTTTACTTTGGTTGACATGGGTTTTGGTATACATGTAAATTTTAGGTATACTTTTTCTTTTAGTATACATTTTGTGGTTCTACATGTATTTTTGCTTTTTGTGTGGAGTTGTAGTGCGGATAGAGGAGCCGCTAGGATATTGATGTATTTTCTTTTGTTTTTAGATGGGGACCCACTATCCCTCCATAAATTTTTAATATTTTTTTCTGAAGGAGTTGCTTATGACTCCCTACATGTTGAGGTAACAAACTAGTACAGACATCAAAGAGGAAACTGGGATCTCTTTTTTGGTTCAATACAAGAACCCAAGAACTCCCCCAAAAAGACTAGGGACCATCCCACAAAAAGGGGAAACTACAATGACTCAACAAGGAAAGAAAAAGGAATATAAAATTGCATCTGCACCAACTTTAGTCATGTGTCCATATTGGCAATTCTAAAGTGGGGAACTTCTAGAGTATCTCCTTTCAGCAGATAATGGAGAGCTGGTGGGGGGTTGACAGCAACCTTAGTCTTTTTAGAATGTGATCCAAGCTGGGCCAACAAGTTTGCAGGCTGATTTCCTTCTCTATAGATGAAAGTGAACTGGATTTGTAACTTGCTACTAAGATCTCTGATTTTATTTATCCAGTATGAGTGATGTCAGGGAGCTCCCTCCTCATGATTTAAAAGGTGAATAATTACAGCAGAGTCCACTTCCAGCCAAAGCTTATTCCAATTAGCCTTAGTGGCAAGATTGATTGCCCAATACACATCAATGAGTTCAGTCTCAATGGCATCATTGGCCATAATTGGGGTGTAGAAATACAACAGGCACTTACCCAAATGATTTATGTAAATACCTCCCACTCTAGCTCCATTTTTTTTGTAAAGCTTCCATCAGTGTTAATCTTCGAAATGGGATGTTTTGGGGTTTTCCAGTAGATTCTGATAACTTGAATAGGTTCAGAATTGATAGGTGGGCAGGAGTTGGAGATGTTAGGAAATCTTTTCCAGCTGATCATCTTATGAAAATAAGATAAACAATTTCTAGCAGTTTTCCCAACATTTGGATTAACATCTTCAAACTTGACCTTGTTTCTTCTAATTTCAGCATCATGAGAAGAATCCAACCCTTTACCCACCACCTCAGCATAAGTTGCCTTGGCTCAATGTGAGTTAGTTTCAATATTAATAGTAGTATATGCAGCCAAGTACTTCTCAGCAAAGAAGCAAGCAGAGGACAAAACACAAAAGTAAAAGGTTCTAATCAATGGAATAGTAAAGTTTAAAAACCGGCAAGCCAGGGAAGGAGTAAATCTCAGAGAAAACACTATAAACTAAAATCCAAGAGCAGTAAACAAAGGAAAAGAGCGAAGAAAGAGCAGAAACGCCACCACAGTAAGATCACCAACTAGCCATGTTGCATAAACCCTAGCAGAGCACTTAGAAAGCCAACTGCCACCATCCTGTGTGTGTGTGTGTATATATATATATATAGACACAAAAACACACACACACACACACACACACACACATATATATTGGAACAAGATGCTGGCGGTTGGAGAAGAAGCTCTGCTAGGGTTTCTGGCAGGATGAAGGCGTGTGGCTGCTGCTTTAAGTTGGTGTTGGTGGAGTTAGCCCTGCTGGCTTCCTTTGGTGAACAAAGAGTTCACTGGTTGATCTTCCTTTACTACTCCTTTAAACCTTTTTTTGGCACTGTTACATTGGTGGCTGCTGTTCCATTTTCAGCTCATTTCGGTGGCACTGTTCCATTGGTTTTTCAACCTTATTTGTTACACTAAATACTGGGGGACTATCTTTACCCATTTCCCCTAGCCTTTGGGATTTTATATCTGTTGGGCTCCCCTTGGGGAAGAAAACTTCACTAGTTTCTCTTGCTTGCTGTCACTTTGGGTTTCAGAAGTGGCTCTGCCTGACTTTCTGTTTCCTCTTGGACAGTTGTTTGCTGTTTAGCTAAACTACAAGCTCTTGATTGTTCTGGAAGGGTGATGGCTTCTTCCATTGATATCTCCATAGATTCCCAATGGACAAAAGCAACCTATGCTGGTGTAGTTGGAAAATCAACTGAAATTTTACAAGATTATGATCATTTGGTATTCCCACAAGAATTCCATGATACTGCTGCTGGAAAGGAAGTAGTCCTTGTATTCACCCTCTTGGGTCTAAAGAAGGTGAAACAGCTGTGTACTTCACTACCAAAGAAATTGATGCACTAAAGGAAGAGGTTAAATTCACTTTGGTGGGCAAATTTCAGCTAGGACATCCTAAAATGGAGCTAGTCAAAAGCTTTTTTGAATCACTGAAGTTTATAGGCAATTGGAAAATTAGGCTATTGGATGGGAGGCACCACCTAATTCAATTGGCAGCTGAGGAAGACTATGCAAGATTGTTTGCTAAACAATCTGTTAACATTACTGGAACAAATATGAGAATTATAAAATTGACTCCAGGGTTTGATCCTAGTAAAGAACCTCGTGTGGTCCCCCTATGGTTCAAGCTACCTGGCCTCACTCCCCTACTTCAAGCTCAATTCTCTATTTAACATTGGTAGAGCATTAGGTACACCTCTGAGAGTGGATGCCCCAACATATAATAAGGCCAGACCTGGCCTTGCTAGAATTCAATTTGAAAGAAAGAGTCAATTTGAAAGAGATATCACACTCCCTGAACTGAAGAGAATTTGGATTGGTTCTGATGCTGAAGGGTTTTGGCAAGATATAATAGCTGAAAAGAAACCTTATTATTGTCCACATTGCAAGATGTTTGGTCACACCTTAGGCAAATTTTACAGATTACATCCCCCAAATAGGAAAATGGCAGGAAGAAACCAAACAGTTACTGAAAGAACTATAACAAATGCTACAAAGAGTATTGCTGAAGAAAAAATGTTAGAAAACATACAAGAAATAAACCAAACGCTGGAAGAATCACCCCCAAGAATTAATGAGGTTCCATCAAATGTTGATCCCCTTGAAGAGCTATCTGAACCTAACAACCAGATGACACCCCACTACGCAAACCAATTAGAAAGGAAGATATTGAATTCACAATTATCACACCTACATCCCCTTTGCAAGCTGAGAAGGGGAAGCAAATCATCACATATATCCATGATACATCTCTAAAGGAACCAATCATTATTGAACTAAAACAAACCATTAAAGAAGATTGGCAAATTAAAACAGCAAGGAAAAGAAGAAAACCAGGGATAGAAGTGCAAAAGTTACAATCAGGGGTACACTCTATGAAGGCTGAAACAGCAAGAAATAGTTCTCCAAATCTTAGAGGAAGAAATAGATCAAGATCTCAGCCTTCTCCACACCCTCCACTTCAAGATTAATCTTCTTTACTGGAATATAAGGGGGGGATGGCTAACCCTCCCCTAAAAAGAGTGTTATACCTAAACTTTAAATACAAGTTGTGGTGTATTGTTATCCATGAACCCATGGTTCACAAGAACCCTCAAAATCTAATTAAAAAGTTTGCTAGTTCCACCCACTTTGGGAACACTAACAACAAAAGTTGGATTTTTTGCAAAAGAGAAATCAATTCAAATATTTTAATTGATCATCCACAATTTGTTCACCTTTCATTCAATATGAATGGAAATTAGGGTGAAGCTACCTTCATATATGCTGGCTGCACAAAGGATGCTAGGAAGGAGCTGTGGAATAGGTTGATTAACATCAGCCAACAGATGGACTCCCCATGGCTGGTGGGGGGAGACTTCAATTGTATTACTTCTACTACTGAAAAATCTGGAGGAAGAGTCCTAAATCCCGCCAATATGAACACCTTCAGTGATAATATCCACAGGGCTGGTCTCTTTGATCTGGGTTTCAAGGGGCCTGCTTTCACTTGGAAAAGGGGAGCCATTTGGGAGAGGCTTGATAGAATGTTGGCTAATGATGCTTGGTTTAACCATTTCCTCCTCACTTTTGTCACTCATCTTAGTCTTGCTGGCTCAGATCATAGACCTCTACTTATCAGCATTACTTCTACTGATAATTATAACTCCTTCCTCCCTTTTAGATATCTTAACATGTGTGCTGCACACCCTTCCTACAATAAGAACACTACTGACTTATGGAAAGGAGTTTCACATCCTGACCCCTTTATCCAGTTAAGTTTACTGTAAATTAAAATTGCCAAAGCCCTTAGAAATTGGAGTTGGGAAACTTTTGGAAATGTGCATGCCAAAGTCCAGGAGGCAGAAGATGAAGTCAAGACTTTAGAGTAAGAGGAACAGATTGGCAATGTGGAGGAAAAGAAACTGCTGCTTGCTCAGAACAACTTACTTAGTGCCACTGATAAATTCCTTAAACAAAAGGCAGCTATGAATATTTTCACTGACGAGGATAGAAACACTAGATTCTTTCATGCTTATATAAAATATAATAGAAAGTGCAATACAATCCAAGCTATTCAAAATGCCAATGGTCAGTGGTTACATGATAATACTAATATAGCCAATGATGCTATAAGTTATTACAAAGATTTGCTAAATCAGGACCACAACTTCAGACCCCCTATTGAGAAGGCACATTTCCTTGCTGAACTAAACTACACTGCTAGCCTCAAGCTTACAGATATTCCCAATGAAAAGGAAATTTGGAATGCAATCAGCTCCATAGACAGCAAAAAATCTGCTGGATCTGATGGCTTCACTGCTGAATTTTACAAGAAGTCCTTGGAGATTCTCAAGGTTGATGTTATTGCTGCAGTAACAAGCTTCTTCCAAGGCAATAATCTTCCAAAGTATTTTTGTGCCTCCACCACTGTACTGATTCCTAAATCTGATATACAGCAAAATTGGAACCACTTTAGGCCTATCTGTTTGACCACTGTCATTAGTAAAACCATCAGCAAAATCATTGTGAATAGGCTACAACCTCACCTGGATTCCATAATTAAACCCAACCAAACAGCTTTTGTGAAAGGTAGGTCCATCATTGATAACACTCTTCTGGCTCTAGAATTTATACAAGACTTGAACAAAACTTTTAGATGGGGCAATATGTTATATAATCTGGACTTAGGAAAGCTTATGAAACCATAAGCTGGGATTTCATAATGGAAGTCCTAATTGCCAAAGGCTTTAACATTGACTTCTGTCACTTGATTAGGAGGTGGCTACATAACAATGAACACTTTATCTTGATAAATGGGCAAGGGAGGGGTTCATTCACTGCTGCTAGAGGGTTGAAGCAAGGGGATCCATTATCACCCACCATCTTTATACTTGCTATTTATTACTTATATAGAATTCTTGATGAAGCTCTTTTGAATCACCGTCACAACAGATACCATCATCGATCCAATATAGCCATTAACCATTTACTATATGCTGATGACATAATGGTCTTCTCTAGAGCCAAAAAGAATGCTATCAGAAAAGTTTTCCAGACACTACAAAAATTCCAAGTTCACCCAGGAATGTTCTTCAATCCAGCAAAGTGTCAGATGGTATTCTATAAACATTCCTCCTCTACTCACAAACATTGGGCATCTGAATACACTAGTTTTACAACTTCTCAACTCCCAATTAAGTACCTAGGGGTGCTTCTTATCACCGGCAGAACCAAACAAATTCAATTTGATGAGGTATTGAACAAAATTTCCAGTCTTCTCAATGGGTGGACACAGACTTTCTTATCTAATGGGGGAAGAATTACTTTGTTAAAGAGCATTATCACTACCTTCCCATCTTATATACTGCAAATGACTGCCATTAAGAAAGGCACACAACCCCAGCTGGAAAGACCTGGGACTCACATCCAACCTAAGAGGTGTCTGCTACATTGAGTAGGAAAGTGTTGTGACTCATACCCAACTCAAGTGGTAGCGGAAAAATATATCGATCATGTTAGGAAGGAAAGCACTAGGACTCACATCCAACATAAATTGTAACGAGAAAATACCTCCCTATGCAGAAAATATGCAGATTCAAACATATAAATTTGTGGTGAATATGTGAACAGAATATGAAAGTATGTGAAGAACTTGGAATTTAGGTACTGATTTGGAAATGAGAATTGAAATTTAGGTAACAATCTCAAAAAGAGAGTAAAAAATTAGGGTCCGACCTCGAATATGGAGAATCATAAACATAGAACTGATTCAAATATGTGAGAATTGAAATATAGGGACAATTCTCAAAAGGAGTTTATTGTGTTGAATTTGCAGAAATATGTTATGTGAAAATGTTGATTTTATTGAATAAGGCTTGTAGAGTTTTGTGAGGATTTGTGCATAATGCAAAACTCTGTGGGATCTGAAGAGGGTTAATGCAGATAAAGATGGTTGTGTTGCGTGCACAAAGAGTAAGAAACTCTGAAACCAAGAGAATCAACTCAACAGACTCATTTTCTTTTCTTGTTATTTTTATCATATTTAACTTTTCAAAATATGTCTTTAAAATTTTAATTTTAGTTGTTGATTTTTTTTAAAAAAATTATTTTGTTGTTTATTCATTTGTGATTATTTTTATTTGAGTTTTATTTTATTGTTAATGGTTTGTTTATTTGTTCTTCATTCATTGAAATTCTGAACCAACGCGTGGTTCGTGGCTTCCATCCATCGCATAAAAAGGAAACTAACAAAAAGGCACGTTTCTGAGAGAAATTTCTATAAATCTACTCCAATCGAAATATCACAGATCAAACATAGGTTGACGCCTCAAAAAGGTACAACATATAGTCCATATCAAAGTACATCCAGAACATCTCATGCCATGTATACATTGTAGGCTGAGTATGTGTGACACATATCATGTTGCTGTAAAAAAAAGTGAACCCTCTTACCCTCTGTATCAGGTATGACGAGTTCTTGATCGAGGAGACCTGCTAAGCCGTGCTCCAGGACAAGAGTTCCCTTTGCATGTACTTAGAGGTACAACCCTATCATAGCTCGTACAACAGTAGTTCTTCTAGCTCCGGGTATGGCTATAATCCTTATGGTGCTTTGTTGTCATCCCTCCTACGGAAGGTTGTGGACACCCTACGGTGCCACACCCCTGGAATGCAGTGCTTGGCGACATCTACCCCGTTTCCTTTTAGAACTAAAACTGAACCAACTGGCAACGGAATCTCTGTGGCTCCTCTGAACTCACCAGTGCTAACAATATCAATCTCTTTCCCGAATGATATATTGCTTTTTCTCATGAATGAGACCGTGTAGAAGTGCCTCACAAAATCGCGATGGTCTGTATGGGGAGGGATGAAATATCCCTCGTCATAGATGTTGATGATGCAACTATTCAGGATGCAGGTAGCTAACAGTATATTCCATCTGACCATCCTCTTGATCATCCACTTTATTATAGGAGGTAGTGGATCTACCTGGTCATGTCTGAGGATCTCTGGCGGATTTTCCTGTCTGTCATTTATAAAATTAAAATAGCAGTCACACTGAATGGTGATTCTTCCTTTTCCTCTCATCCGTTTCTTTGTTCTTTCCACGAGAAGGCCCACGAGAAGGCCTGTTCGGCCTCTATCCCTCAAGTCAAAGATGCAGTTAAGAATGTTTCTTTCGTCACTTTCGAAGAAGACACTGGTATATGGTATTCAGCTCCAGGCCTTCCAGTATGTTGATGAATCTTCCTTGGATTTCCTCATAAAACTAAAATTCTTTTTTATTCATCTTTCTTATTTTGTAGTACTCCATCGTAGTAGGAGTCGGTAGCTGTCGTAGGCGTTCCTCCATCGGAACATTAGCAGGAACCAAAACTGGTGCTGGCTGATTTGCAACATGAGATTCGGCATCTAGAGAGATGTAGAACCCTTGGCCCCACAGTATATACTGATCTGTCCCCAGTGGGATGTATGGCTCATCCATCAAAAAATCTGAAGTCTGAGATCCATCGGTGGTGGAGGTATACTCTTTTAATGTACCGAAGCATCGTAAATGTAGAACATTGCAATCCATGCATTCTACAAATGCCCCCGTGGATGATGTCCCTGTAAGTATCTCGGCGTTGCACGTCAGACAACCCGTGCATAAGGCATCTGAAGCTGAAGGTGTCTCTGGCGCTGAAGAGCTGAAGGTGTCTCTGGCTCTGTGATGAACCCTGGTTCTTCATCTGTGGCGGGTAGGCTGGAAGAAGTTTCTTTCATGTCTGGATCATAGATATGCCCCTTAGGAATAGGGGTTAGTAAATCTGTTCTGCTTGTAGAAAAGCCTTCTATTTTCTACGGTTAGCATTTCTACGTTGCTTCCTGCGAACAGAAGCATCTGGCAGTCATTCCTTATTGGTGGCTACTAGGCCTCCTACTGGTGTAGCTATCATGGATGGCAGGCGGCTGGGCCCCTCCATCAAATCTTGCTCTATTATCTTGTTCTTGCCTTTATGTGATGCATTATCTTTGGCGGTCACCCTCAGTAGTGAATGCAATCCCTCTTTTTCTCTGCAGCTGAATACATTCATCAAAGGACCTTTGTAGTCCATGTCGACTTGGTTAAAGTCCATGTTGAAGTCTATGGTACCGCCCTGCGGTGCCATTTTCTCATTCAGTACGAGGCTCTAGCCATCCTTGAAAGCAAAGATTAGCCTCTGTCCCGACAATTTTCTGCAGACGACAGGAAAAATGTCAGTGGGACGAAACTTGGCATGAACAAGAACATAACAAAGTATTTATTAAAGTAAATTTTAGTTAATTTTGGTGAAGAGAATTATTTATTTATGTATAAATTTTGTTTAATTTTTGTGGAACATTATACTCAAAAGTGGAAAGGAGAAAATTTGAAGTTTAACTTTTTTTCTCAAAATTTTCATTATATTGAGGTTAATTACAAAATGTGGACCCGGTCATAGACATTTGGCCACATAGATAACCCCAAAACATTAAAAGTTTCAAAGTTTCAAAGCAAGCGGAGGTCAGCGGCATCAGGTTGCGTAATAGGTTTTCAGATATCGTCCATTTATTGGTAACATGGGTCTTTTGCCATGGAAGTCCACTAACTGGTAGGCTCCTTCTGTATAGACCTTTTCAACGACAAATGGTCCCTCCCAAGATGGCTTGAATTTTCCACCTATTTTGCAGTGTACAAGAATAGGCCTTTTGAGCACAAGTACAATGTCACCAACTATGAATGTCCTTGGGCGGACCAATTTGTCATGGGCTTGCCTGGTAAAGCTCCAATTGTTGTTATGCTTCTAGTCATTTTCCCTCGAGACTCTGCAGTTCTTCATGTCTGAGTTTTGCACATTCTCCTGTTGTGAGTTGGTTAGCAACAACAACTCTAAGAGATGGTGTATGAACTTCTAGAAGTAGCATGGCCTCGGACCCGTACACGAGCATATAGGGTGTACACTGAGTGAGAGTCCTGAAAGTCTTCCGGTAGGCCCACAAGGCTTCTAATAGTTTGTTGTGCCAATCCATTTTTTTTTCATTCAGTGTTTTCTTTAAAATCTGTACAATTGCTTTGATGAAGGCTTCAACCAGATCATTTGCTCTGGGATAGTAAATCGTAGAGTATCTCCAATCTATCCCATGTCTCTATCTCCGATAGTAAATCGTAGAGTATCTCCAATCTATCCCATGTCTCTTGACAAAATTATTGATCTTTGTGCTTCTGCAAGCTATCCCATTATTGAAAATTATTCTTCGCGATACTCAAAAATGGTAAACAATTCGGCTTTTGAAAAATTGAAGGACGTGCTGTGTCGTAACCTCATGCAACGGTACTGCCTCTGCCCATTTGGAGAAGTAATTTGTAGCGGTAAGTATAAACCTGTGTCCTCTGGAAGATGGAGGGTCTATCAAACTTATTATGTCCATGCCCCAACACTCAAATGGCCATGAGGCAACAGTCGGGTGCAGGACATTCGGAGGCTAGTGTAAGTCCACCCCATGCACTTGACATTGGTGACATTTTTTTGTTGTATCCATGCAGTCGGACATCATTGCTGGCCAATAATACCCAAGTCTTTTGATCTTCATTTTCATTTTTAGCCTTGACAGGTGAGCGCCACACAATCTGGCATGTACCTCTTTGACAATATTCTATTGTTCGACTCTGCTCAAACACCGTAGCCACATCTGGTCGACTGATCTTCTGTATAAAATGTTTCCCATCAGAGCGTAAGACATAGCCCTTCTTGTGATGTGGTGTGCTTCAGACTTTCCTTCTGGCAGCTTTCCAGTATGCAAATATTTTATTAATGGCTTCCGCCAATCTTTGTTGCTATCTGCAACTGTATTTATTGCTTCTTATTTTTCGAGCTTGTGTAGAGTTTCAAGGTTGATCTGAGACAAGACTCGTCTTCCTTGCACTGTGATTTCAATGGAATCTTCTGGGGGGCATGCCATTTCCTTAACAACTTTTTCTAGAGCGTTGTTATGGGCATTATCTCTCCTAGGAATCTGGTAGAAAGTCACATCGAGAATCTGGTCCAGGAGCTTCATCATGTACTGATGGTATTCTGCTAACCTTGGTTTTAGAATTCTATAGTGTCCGGTGACTTGTTGGATGCCAAGTTGGGAGTCGCCATAGATGACAATGTTCGTTATATCCATTGAGATTGTCATTCCCAATCCGATGATTTAAGCTTCATACTCAGCTTCATTGTTGGTGCACGGCTCTGTCAAGTGGTATGAGAACCTCAACATACCCTTATCTGGTGTGATTAAGATCAAACCGATCCTTGTTTTGCCTGGTATAACTTTGCCTAATCCTTTGTCTTTTCTGGCTGATGAAGCGCCATCGAAGTACATTTCCCATCATTGCACACTTGAAAATTTCTTTTGTAGTACTTGCTCATCTGGTAATTTGTCATTGAGAGAGGACCTAGCTGGTAGTGGGTGTGCAGCAAGATAGTCTGGTAGTATCTGTCCCTTAATAGGACGGAGGGGAATAAAAGTTATATCAAATTACAATAATATCAAATTACAATAAGATCTGCAATAAGATCATTGACCATCTTGCTCGACGTCCAGAAAGTGTTGGTCGGGTCATCAGATATTGTAACGCATTAACTTTCGAGATTAGGGTAATCTTATGAGAAAAATCTTATGAGAAAGCCTAGGGTAATCTTATGAGAAAGCCTGTAATGTCTAAGCTTTTGAGTAGCAAAAATTAATGCCAGACAATGCTTCTCGATATATGGATACTCGGTATTAGGCGACGACTCAAGTAGTAGAGTGCATTTTCTTTACCCTCATCATTGATTTGGGCTAAGAGGGCTCCAAGAGAGTCATATAAAGCTACGGTATAAAGTATCAAAGGTTTCCCAGGGATAGGGGCTGCCAAAACAGAAGGTGTTATTAAATATTATTTAACATCCTCAAAGGCCTGCTGACATTTCTCTTCCCAAATGAATTTGACTTTCTTTTTAATTAATGTCAAAAAGGGCTGACAACAACTGAGAGATTAGAAATAAATCATCTCAGATATGCCAACTTTCCCTAGAAGGAATGTAGTTGTTTGAAAGTTTTAGGAGGAGGCATTTCCAAGATAGCTTTAATTTTGTCCAAGTCAATCTTGATTCGCTGATGACGGACAATGAATCCCAAAAATTTCTTTGAGGTAACGCCAAAGGCACACTTTAAGGGATTTATTTTAAGGTCATATCATCGTAACAGTTCAAACATGATCCTCAAATCATACAAATGGTCTATTTTTTTTTTGCTTTTGATGATGAAATCATCCACGTATCATTCTACTTGGTTATCGATGAGGTCGTCAAAAATCTACGTCACTGCTCGTTTATATGTTGCTCCGGCGTTATTTAGGCCGAACGACATCAGTATAGTAGAAAATTCCAATTAGTGTTTTGAAGGCTGTAAGGGTTGCATCCTCGGGAGCCATCTTGATATGGTTGTATCTCGACGATCCTTTCGTGAAGGAGAAAATTTTGTGTGTTGAAGCGATGCCCACTATCATCTCTAGTATGGGTAATGGAAACTCGTCTTTTGGACATGCTTTGTTCAAATCCTTGAAGTCTAAGAAAACACGGATTTGTCCATTTTTCTTCTTAACAGGTACAATGTTAGCCAACCATGTGGGGTACTGTTCTTCTTTTACAAAGTTGGCATCTATTAATTTCTTCACCTCGGCGATGACTTGTTGTTCTATTTCGAGGTGCATTCTCTTGGAGCTTATTTTACTTGGGTTATATTCTTCTCCACCCCGATTTTATGGACTGCAACCTCTACTGACAGTCTTGGCATTTCATCGGAGCTCCATGCGAAGCAATCTTCAAATTATATTAACTGTTTGATCAATTCTAAAGATTCTTCATCATTGAGTAGAAAACTTATAAATGTAGGTCGGGGTTGTTCTTCAGTCGCAAGGTTAATCTCTTTCAATTCATCAATGGTAGATTTAATTTCCTGTTCAAATTCTGGGGAGCATCTTCTATTATTTGATCAATAGAGTCATCCTCTATATCGAGGTAATCCTTCTCTGACTCACTAGTTATAATCATGCAAAATTCAAAATCATCCACTAGTCCAACTATACCAAATCCGAGACCTTCTTTTGAATTTGGAGTTTGACTTTTATCATTCCATAATTTTTCAAAAAGTTGAAATTTATCTTTTGACATTTTTTTGGTAAGTGTCCCTGTTGAATTAACTTTTGAACACAACGCAAGAATTAACCAAAAGGAAAAAGTAACCAAAAGGCAATTCCATTAACTCATTAGGATCATCATCCAAGTTTACATGTTTTTCAAGCTCCGTAGAGGTAGAAGCACGGTAGAATTTGATCGGCTTTGTACCAACACTACGGACTTTCTTGACCTCTAAACTCTCGACCTTTTGAGGGAGAATTGGAGTAAGGGTCGAGGTGTTCGCATAGTGGTATCTTCAATATTACGTCGTCTCATATTTGCTCATCTTTGTATCTTTTAAGGATATCTCGTACTGAGGTTTCTTCTGTTTTGTCATCATTATTTCATCTTCAGAACTGTCTTCATTACTAATATTAATGGTCAGCTTAGCCCGCTCACCTAGTCCGTTCAACAATTAAATTGATCCTTCCTTGTCCACGTCCCCGGCCTCGACCTCTGGTGCTGGAGCTAAAAGAATCTTCACATAAGAACCTTCACCAATTCGTAAAGAAGTGGTGGAAGATCGCTGAAGCGGAGTTGAATGGCCTCCTCTTTGTAATTCTTCTGAATTTTTATCTTTGTTTGTGATAACTTCACGAGAGAAGACAATCCTCTTTGGAGGGGCATAGTAGGCAGCATCCTCATGGATACCAACTTTATGCACTGAAAATGGTTGTAGGTCTCCTTTGATGCAATTTTCTTGACCATCTTTACAATATTTAATGCACTCGTGTAGAGATGATGAAACCATATTGTGTTCATGAATCCATGGTCAACCCAGTAGAGCGTTAAAAGAGGTCTCGACGTCAATGATATGAAATTTAGCGGTTGTCATGAGTTCTCCAACCTTCATAAGGTAACTGATCCAAGGGCTCTTTCTCCCTTTTGGTTGAATCCTCTTAACATCATTTTATCGGTCTTAAGTTCTTGCGCTTCAATATCCATATCCAAGGTTTGTAGGCTCATCAAATTAAGAGATGCTCCAGGATCTACTAAAACTCTGGACAACACAAATCTGCCGATGTTGATGGAGATGTAGAGTGGACGATTGTGGTCGGCGGTATCGAGCAGCAAGTCTTCATCTGTGAAGGTTATCCCAGCCTGTTCTCTCAACAAACAAACTTCATCTGAGGATGTGCTGACCAACTAAGCTAAGCAAATCTTTGGGTCAAGCAAAACTATAACCAGAGACTCTCATTTCTTTTGACAGGATCGCAGCGTCGTAGATGCTTAATCGGGCCGACAACTTCATAAGATGAGCTAGCACATTGTAGTCTATTTTGTATGATCCTCTGATTTTATCTTGATCATGCAGTTCTTCCACTTGTGGAGGTGGGGGTATCTCTTCTCGAGTCATTATCTGCTTTCCTTTATCTGTTGGAGCTGTTCTTGGTGGTAACACTTTTCCGCTCCTTAAGTTAACTTCCATGATTTCTTCTTCTTGAGTTATCATTGTTGAATTCTTCAGTGTCTCCTCCTCTTCATCAGAATGATCTAGGTTGATGGTAAGCAATGTATCTTGGCACTGTTTTGTTAGGTCCGAGAATTGGCTCCTCGTTATCAGTGCTGTCGTAAACATTGTCATTGATGTCTTCTTTTGACTTGACAACAAGTTCACCGGACTCAAGTACGATTTGAGGTTCATTTTGGGGATCTAGATTGAAGTTAGATTGGTCATAATCAGTTACGTTATCACCATAAATAGTTAAAACTAGCCGAAATCACAATCATTATATTCATAAGACCCCGGAGGGACAAAAAGATAATCGTACAAAGTCAAGGGTTTGAGGATTTTCTTCCCCGAATTCGAGGTGCTATTAAACTTTGTAGTGACACTTTTCTTCTTCTTCTTTGTCCTTGAAGATGACGGATCTTCTGGCGAAACCTTCATCTCAGGCTTGGTACGCTGAGAACTCTAAATGGAGGCTTGTCTTGATGTAGACTGGATCTTGTTCAGTATTTCCTTGGATGATCTGCTCCAGACCTCATCCCATCCTCTTTCGGTATTTTAAGAAGATTGTTTCGATGAATCTTGTATTCGATTGAGGAACCTCTTAAGTTTATCCCAAGTTGTACTCCATCCATCTGTTCCAATATACAGATCGATTGGGGAGATTGGCTCGACCAAAATCATATTTATGGAACCTCTCTCAGGTTCCCTTAAATATTCTTTCGAGATTGCTATGCTCCCTTCTTTAGGGTTCCTCTTGAGCCATTTATTAAAGATGAAGCATTTTTCTATAGTGTGCCCAAGCAACCGGTGATATGGGAAATAATTTGGTTCATTCTTCCTATCCACCTCTTCGGGCTTCTTTGGGTCTGGTAGTCTGAACTCCGGCTTCTTCATCAGACTTCTAAATATTTTAGGTATAGCTTCATCTTTGAAAGGATGCACTGTTTTACATCGTTCTGACAGGGACATTTTCTTATCCCCTATTTTCTTATCCCCTATTCATCAAGGTGATCCTTCTTGAGGCGGTCACTAGTTGGATTGACTACTCTGTTTATGAGCATACTGTGATGAAGACTGGCAAAGATCTTCTGCATATATCTTCATCGATTTCTTTCCTTTGTCAATGGTCGCTACTACTCCTGATTTATTTTTGAACACTCTGATTACCTTAGCCTATTTGGGTGGCTCCATGTGCTTGATTTCTTCTTGAAGACTGTTGTCTTTACTGAGTAGCTTCTCGAAGGATTTGAAGGTGAGTCCCTTGAGCATGAAAGCTACTAGTCCATGAATGCTCTTGAGTAGAATTTTAATCGCATTATGTTCCTGTAGCTGAGGTTCACATTTCATGCTAAGGTTTCTCCACCTTAAAATATAGTCCACCAAATTTTTGCTAGGCTTTTATTTTTCCATCATTAGCTCTCCAATAGACACATAATGTTGCGCCCTAGCGAACCTTTTCACAAACAGTTGTTCCAACTCAGAAATTATTTTATCTGACCTGTTAAGCAAGTCAGCATACCAGTCGAAAGCAATTCATGACAAGCTTCTAACAAACTCCAGGAAGAGTAGAGCTTCACTATTCCTCGTGTTTCCACAACTGGCTCGAAAATGTGCTATATGCTGCTTGGGATTTCCAGTCCCATCAAATATCTTAAAGTTTGAAGCCACAAAACCCTTAGGGAAAGGCACGACATCGAATTCCTCCGGGTAAGGTCTACCCTTTAAAATAAATGCACCACCCTTAAATTGGGTTAAGGCGTCCCGAACTTGTTCAACCATTTTCTTGAATTCCTTTTCTGATATAGCCCCTGATGAAGAATCCATTATATGTTCCTTGTCTCTATTTACTAAAGCAACCTCTCTTCTTTCATCTGTGATGTGTATGATTTTTGGTTGATTGATCTCTGGAGAAGCCAATTGTTGTGCTTGTGATTGCTCCTGAATAGTGGTCATGGCGGGCCTGGCCTCAAGCCCATTTTCTTTTCTTCTATTCTTTTCTCTTTCTTCTATTCTTTTCACCAATTGGCTGACTTGCTCAGCCCTTAGGAGGATAGCCCTACGTAACTCATCTACGGTGTTCTCTTCGGTGTGAGGTTGAGCCTCACATGCAAACGTGGCGGCTCTTATTTCAATTACATGGACATCCATGAAATCTTCCTCCAAGTAATAATTGTAATCAAAATTTTATCAAAATTTTCCATAATTGTAATCAAAATTTTCCTCATCGCTATCGATGGAAACTCTGTGTTCTCGAGCTAACTCAAAAATCTCAATCCTGAATTTCTCAAATTTTTCTTCAATTATTGATTATTTGATCGCCTTAAGATTTGGAGGACCCTGATGGACATCCTCTACTTGTTCCTCCATCGCGCTGGCTATTGTTGAAATGATGTCAGATATTTCAACCCTGGTTTCATTCTCTGTTCTTGTCCCGCAGGCTCACTGAACTGTATCGGTGCAGCAACTGTGGATACCCATACCTTTTTATTTTTTGATGATGATGTCTCAGGATGGAGTGTCTTAGTAGAAATATCGATATTTTGAGGGAAAGTATGCTCCCATGGTGTAGACCGACTACAGTGCCAGGTAATCGTCTTTTCTTTGCCTTTAGGATTGTAGGAATATCTCCATAATGGGTGACAGGTAAGATTTTTCGAACCCAGTCTCGACTTAGCCGGTCGATGGCCTGCGGTCATGCTGGCGGTATAATCAGTAGTAATCATTGTGGTATCATCTTTGTTCCCTAAACAGAAGCAAATGTGAATGCGAGTAGGTGGCACTCCAGTTGTCTTGTGAGACTGTCTGGAGGACTTGACGTCCTTCAAAATTTCCTTCTTCACGCGAGAGGAAATTGCATGTCCCACCCGTTTAAGTAACTTGCTAACTGAACATCCTTCTTTGGTAATTAGCCTTTTAAAAACTACACTGACTCGGGTGATAGGAGTGAACTTCTTTCCCTCCTCACCATGTCTATGAAATGATGATAATGCGGGAGTGATTCTCCGGATACTCTCATATCCATCGGTATCTGTCAGAGGATGGAATCTGGAATCTACTTCTTCCTCATAGGAGTGGATAAATTTCTGGTAACACTTCTTCATTTTGACGAGGCTCCTCCTCATCGAGTGTCTCCTCAGGAGCATGGGCTTTGATGGCCCTCTGAACTCTTCTGTTGCAGTACCTCTTTTCAGTTTGGGTCAGCGGTACAGTTCTTGAACTTGATCCGATTTCAAACATAGTTGGTGGGACAGTTAATCCCTCAGTCGGATCCTCAATAATTATTACTTCTTTTCCCTTTGCAGCAGCGGAGATAGCAGGTTTGGTGGGTGCTGTAGCGGCAGTAGTTTTGGCCTTTCTGCAGGCAGGGAAATCTTAAAGGAAAGTCAGGTTGAACTCTGTAGATGATTCCTGTATTTCTGGAGTGGCAATCTTCATCACTACAAATGGGGCTTTCCCGATGATGACCTAGAGATCTTCAAATCCGGCTCTAAATTTGATGGTAGGAGCAAGGTTACGGGCTTTGAGGCTCATTGGCAGGTTGCAGGAAAATGTCAGCGTTGGGTAGGCCATTGTAGAAGGCTTGAAAATAGAAAGTTTTGGGGTTAGCTATATGGCCAAATCCTCGTAATTTTTTTTAGTGCAAGCACTGAAAGTAGAGGTTGATCTGTAGATCGGGTGGGTCTTAATTTATGGGTATATATTATCTTTTTTGTTAAATTTTGTTTGAGAAAAAGTTAAAAGGTGGAAAATTTAATTAATATAGAAAAATTTTTAAAGTGTGCGTAGTACAACACAATTTGGTTTAATTTGCAGAATAACAAATCAAATTTGGAAGAGAGATGTGAAGTGTTTAGAACCCTGTGCGGGACCTATTTACAAACAAACAATGTCAGGTGGAACAAGTCCACCGACACACCTATTGGGGGTCCGACCCCACATGAAAATTTAAAGAGTCCTTAATGGCCTTCTGAACCCCTTTGTTCAAAGATGATTGAACAGATAGTCTTGAAGTACAAGGAGTTAGCCGTACTTTCCCAAGACAAAAATGGGTAAAGTATGCTAACAGAAGAAGGGTAATTTGGTCCAAGAGGGACATGGACACATTACCGATGTGTGAATATAATATTTCTTAATTTGAATGGAGAGAAAAGCTTATCCCCAGCGGATTCACCAGAAGCTGTTGGCAGTATTTTTTGTTGGAGGAGTTGCCTATAAGAAGTTGTCGGTCACCAGAATCAAAATCTCGTCTCCCGCTTAAGAAGGATGTTTTAATTTACAAATATATTTAGTTTTAGAAAAATATGAAATCAAACTGAGCCCATATTTTTCATAGTTTAAATGAAAGAGCGTTGTACCTCAGATCCTGTATCTATTCCGAAGGATAAACACAAGACTTGAGGATGAGGCTCAATCAAATAAACTAAGGAATAAATGACATATGTTTGGTCTGCGAAACTTTATATTTGCCAACAAGTTCCCCTATTTAATATAAAGAATTAAATAGGGTTTATATTAAGTTGGGTTTGGACATGCTTTCTATAAGGGAAAGCCCCTATAGTTAATTACATCTTAAATGACCAAAGTCACATAAGAAGACTCTTGATAAAAATCAGGAAATACTATCTTCAAGGAGATTCAAAGGGTAGGACTTTTCAATGAGATCGGCGTACAAGTGTGAAAGGGGATTGGTTCAAATTTGGAACATTTTGTTGTAGAGTCCAACGGAGGAAGAAAAAGGTAATGTCATGGATCCAGAGGTGAGCTCCAGTGACTTCCCAAGCTATCCTAATGTTTAGCTTCATTTATATGGAGAAATATATAGGTGCTTCATCCTGAAAATTTTATTTGTTAGGGCTTACATTCGTGTGAAACGATCACACAAATAGCTTGGAAGATGTGAGGATTTAGGTCGTGACAAACAACAACCTCATAATCGTAAGACGAGTTAGGGCTTATATTGTATAGCAGGGCTTTACAATGGCCTAAAGATAAGGTGAGGATTTATGTTGCATAAGAAAGCAACCTCGAAGTCCTATGGCTTTATTGCTTATATCTAAGGAAGGAATATTGGTTTAGCTGGGAAAGGCAGGTTATGCTGTTGAAGATGGTTGTACTACCCACCATGTTAGCTCCAAGCTCCTTGCCGCAACGAGTTTGAGTTTTTTAGTGTGTAGTTTTCCGCAACGAGTTTGAGTTTTTTAGTGTGTCAAGTTATGATGTCAAATCACGTGGCCCTATGGTTGAAGTTCTTTAAATTTTATGGGGGCATGTTAAAGTTGATTATAGCGATATCGGTTAATCCACTATGTAAAAAAGTGAAATGCCCCACGTGGTTGGCTAACATTGTATTTGTTAAAAAGAAGAGCAATAGAGCAATACCCCATGAGAAGAGCAATACCCCATGTGGTTGGCTAACATTGTACTTGTTAAGAAGAAAAATGGACAGATCTGTGTTTATGTAGACTTCAGGGATCTGAACAAGACATGTCCAAAAGACGAATTTCCATTACTGATTCCAAAAATTATGGTAGATATCGCTTCAACACATGAAATTTTCTCCTTCATGGAATGATCGTCAAGATACAACCAAATCAAGATGGCTCCCGAAGATGCAGCACTTACAGCCTTCAGAACACCTATCGGGATTTTCTACTACATAGTGATGTTGTTCGACCTAAAAAATGTTGGAGCAACATACCAATGTGCAATGACAAAGACTTTTACGACCTCATTCACAACCAAGTGGAATGCTATATCAATGATTTGGTCATCAAAAGTAAACAAAAAATAGACCATTTGTACGATTTCAGGATCATGTTTGAACGGTTACGACGATATGACCTTAAAATGAATCCCTTAAAGTGCGCTTTTGGCGTCTGGAAAGTTTCTAGGATTCATTGTCCATTATCAAGGAATAGAGATAGACCCAAATTAGATTAAAGTTATCTTGAAAATGCCTCCTCCTAAAATCTTGAAACAACTACATTCCTTCTAGAGGAAGTTGCCATGTCTGAGACGCTTTATTTTTAATCTCTCAGGTAGGTGTCAGCCCTTCTCGGCATTAATTAAAAAGGACGGAAAATTTGTTTGGGAAGAGATATGTCAGCAAGCCTTTGAGAACGTTAAATAATATTTAATGATACCTTCTGTCTTGGCAGCCCCTATCGCAGGGAAACCGTTGATACTTACCGCGATCTTAGACGACTCTCTTAGAGCCCTCTTAGCATAAGTCAATGATGAGGTTAAAGAAAATGCACTCTGCTATTTAAGTCATCATCTAATACCGACAGAGATAAGGTATCCACCTATAGAGAAGCATTATCTAGCATTAATTTTTGCTGCCCAATAACTTAGACATTACATGTTTTCTCATAAGAACAACCTAATCTCGAAAGTTAACCCGTTGCATTATTTGATGACCTGACCAACACTCTCCGGACTTCCAGCAAGATGTTCAATGATCTTATTGCAATTTGATATAACTTTTTTTTACCTCCGTGCTATTAAGGGACCGATTCTAGCAAACTTTTTTACTGCCCACCCACTGTCAGTTGGGTCCCTTCTCAACAACGAGTTACCAGACAAGAAAATACTACAAAAGGAATTCTCCAGCGCGTAACAATGAGAAATACACTTCGACAGTGCTTTCTCAGCCAGAAAAGACAAAGGATCAGGCACAGTTATATCTGGAAAAGTAGGTATTAATTGATCTTTATCATGCCAGATAAGGGTATGTTGAGGTTCTCATACCACAGAGTCGTGCACCAACAATGAAGCAGAATATGAAGCTTTAATCACCAGATTGGAATTGGCAATCTCAATGGATATAACAAACAATTCCATCTATGGCGACTCTCAGATCGTCATCCAGCAAGTTTTTGGACAATACAAAATTTTGAAACCACTACTAGTAGAATACCATCAGTACATACCATCAGTACACGATGAAGCTAGAAGCTACTGGAGCAGATCCCCAATGTGACTTTCTACCGGATTCCTAGGAGAGATAATGCCCATGTCGATGCTCTAGCAAAACTCACTAAGGAGCTGACGTGTCCCCCCGGAGGATTCCATTGAAATCACATTACAAGGAAGACAAGTTTTGTCTCAAATTGACCTCGAAACTCTACACAAGCTCGGGAATGAAGGAGAAGCGATAAATGCAGTTGCGGATATTAATGAAGATTGGTGTAAGCCATTAATAAAAAATTTTCATATTGGAAAGCTACAAGAGGAAAATTATGAGGCACATCACATTAAAAAAAGGGCTATGTCTTACGCTCTAGTAGGTGATGTCCTCTATAGGAGATCGTTCGACCAGATGTGGATACGATGTATGAGCAGAGCATAGGCACAAAATATTATAAAAGAAGTACATGTCGAATTGTATGGCGCTCACAAGATAGGGCCAAAGATAAAAATGAAGATCTAAAGACTCGGATATTATTGGCCAACAATGATGTTCGGCTGCATGGATACAACCAAAAGATTTCACTAGTTCCAGGTGCATGGGGTGGTCTTACACCAACCTCCGAATGTGCAACACCCAATCATTGCCTCGTAGCCATTCGAGTGTTGGGGCACGGACATAATAGGGATGATAGACCCTCCATCCTCCAATGGAGATAGGTTTATACTTGTCGCTACAAATTACTTATCCAAATGGGCAGAGGCATTACTGTTACGAGAGGTTATGATACAACATGTCCTTCAATTCTTCAAAAGCCAAATTGTCTACCATTTTGGTGTACCGCGAAGAATAATTTCTGACAAGGGGACAGCTTTTAAAAGCACAAAAAATAACAATTTCTTCAAAAGACACGGGATAGATTGGAGATACTCTACAATTTACTATCACAAAGCAAATGGCCAGGCTGAAGCCTTCAACAAGATATTGGTATAGATTTTAAAGAAAACACTGGACAAAAACAAAAGGGATTGGCACAATAAACTGTTGGAAGACTTGTGGGCTTACCGGACGACGTTCAAGACTCCTACTCAGTGTACACCCTACATGCTTGTGTACGGGTCTGAGGTCGTATTATCGTTAGAAATCTAGATGCCATCTCTCAGAGTCATTGTCGCCAACAAGCTTATAATGGAAGAAATTGCAGAACTCAGACTTGAAGAATTAGAGAGTCTTGAGGTAAATGACTTGAAGCATAAAAAAATTTGGAACTTTACCAGGCAAAGATGGTACAAGCTTATGACAAATTGGTCTGCCTAAGGACATTAAACGTTGGTGACCTTGTCCTCGTGCTCAGAAGACCCATTCATGCACACCACAAGATAGGTGAAAAATTCGAGCCAACTTGGGAGGGACCATTTGTCATTGAAAAATTCTACGCAGGAGGATCCTACCAGTTAGTGGATTTTCGAGGTGAAAGACCCATGCTACCGATCAACGGACGATACCTGAATACATACTACGCAACCTGACATTGTTTGACATTACTTGATTTGAAATTTTGAAATTTAAATTGTTTTAGAGATATCTATTTGGTCAAATGTCTGTGACCGGGTGCAAAATTTGTAATAAAATTAATCTCAACATAATGAAAATTTTTGAAATTGCACATTTCATGTTTCTCTTTTAAACTTGATATTGTACTAAATTAAACGAAGTTTACACATAAAGAAATGGTTTTCTCACAAACATAAAACTAATATTTTCTTTGATAAACACTTTGTTTTGCTCTTGTTCATGCTAAGTTTCTGCTCACTGATATTATTCCTATCATCTGCAGAAAAAATGTCACGTCAGAGGCTGATATTTGCTTTAAAAGATGGTTGGACCCTCGCACTCAAAGAGGAAAGGGCACCGCAGGGCGGCACTTAGACTTTGACATGGACTTTAGTCAATTCCACATGGATTATGAGGGAACCTAATGGATGTGGTCAACTGACAGGAAAAGGAAGGGCTACCCTCACTGCTAAGGTTAAGCAACAAACACAATTCATCACTGAGGGGAAAGAATGTGATGGTACAACAAGACTCGATGGAGGGGACCAGCCGCCTACCGTCCATGATAGCTACGCCGATTGGGGGCCTAGTCATTGTTGATAATGAAAGACTACTGGATGCTCTACTACAAAGAACTCAACGTAGAAATGCTAGCCATCGAAAGCAGATGGCTTTCTTATGAGAAGAAAAGAGACGCCATAAAGAGGCATAAAACTTGCTCACCCATATCCATGAGGGGAATATCTATGATCCGGGCATGAGAGAGACCTCTTCTAGCCTGCCCGCTATAGATGATGAGTCAGGATTTGTTACAGATCCGAAAATACTACCAACTTCAGATGTTCTGTACACAGGTTGCCCTACCTGCAATGCCGAGATACCTGCACGCACGTCAGCTAAAGGGGCATTCGTGGAGTGCCCGTACTGCAATGTCCTATAACTTGCGCGCTACAATACTTTAGAGGAATATGCATCTTTTCATGATGGATTTTAAACTGTTGATTACCCGATGGATGCAAAATCATGTCCTATTGGGTACAGAGCCATATGTCCCGTCAGACACAGAGTCATACATTCTGCTGCAAACAGAGACAACGCTAGCTTCGGTTCCCTCAAATGTTGAAATGAGGCAACATCCCCGACAGTCACCAATCATCAGTACTGCAGAATACTACAAGATGAGCAAGGTAAGCAAAAATTACTTCAAATTCTATGAAGAAGTGCAAGGGGAATTCATCAACATATTAGAAGGATTAGAATTATAAACCATGGTCTTCTCCGAGAGCGATGAATAAAATAATCTCGACTCCATTTTTAATTTAAGAGATAGGGGTCTAGCAGGCCTGTTAATAGAAAGAACCTATTCGAGCCAAGAAAGTGGATGTGAGGAAAGGAGAGGATCACTATCCAGTGCGGCTGCTGCTACAACTTTACCAACGATAGACAAGGAAATCCTCCTGAGATTCTTAGACACGATCAGGTGGATCCACTACCTCTAATGACAAAATGGATGATTAAAATAATGGTCCGATGGAGTATACTACCAGGTAACTGCATTTCTAATAGCTACATCATCAACATATACAATCATCAACATATACACATCAACATATACAATGAAGGAGACTGCATACCTCTGCACATTGATCATCATGACTTTGTGAGACCTTTCTGCACGGTCTCATTCATGACCAAAAGCAACATTCTGTTTGGAAAAGAAATAGATATTATCAGCTTTGGTAAATTCAGAGGATCCGTAGAAATTTTGCTACCAGTTGGTTCAGTGCTATTCCTTAAATGGAATGGAGCAGACGTCGCCAAGCACTGTATTCCAGTGGTTTGACACAGTATGGTGTCCGTGACCTTTCGACGAATGGATAACAATAAAATTCTATATGGGTTTCAACCAAATCCATAATTGGAACAATACTACCATGCAAGTTATCAGAGGCACCTCTAACTACATGAGAAGGGAACTCTTGTCTTAGAGCGTGGTTTAGAAGGTCTGCTCGATCAGGAGCTTGCCTCATCAGAGACAGACATTCAGAGAATTCCTTTCCATTTTACTGTATTTAATTACAGTAGACATGACATGTATCAGACATGCTTAACCTATGATATGTACTTGGCATGGGATATTTGTGGATGTACTTTGATGCAATTAGCATTTTGTACTTTTTGAGGCTTTGACCAACATTCAATATGTGACATTTATTGGAACAGATGAATGAAGTTTCTTTCAGAAATTTGTCTTTTTTGTCAATTGCCGTTTTGTGCAATGAGTAAAAGCCACAAACCATACATTAGTTTGAGATTATAAATAACAAAGAACAAAACAACAAAACAAAAAAAAAGTTAACGATAATAAAATTTAAATAAAAATAACAAACAAGCAAACAACAAAACAACTCTCTTTTGAAAATCAACCAACTAAAATTAAAATTTTGAAAACATATTTTGATAATTAAATGTGAATAAAAACAACAAGAAAAGAAAATAAATCTGTTGAGCTGATTCTCTCGATTTCAAGGTCTCTTACTCTTTGCTTAAGTAGCACGACTATCTTTGTCTGCACTAACTCTCTTCAAATTCTAGCAGAATTTCATATTCTGCACAAAACCTCACAAAATTTTGTACATTTTCCTGACCAATGTCAACCTTTTCACATAACACATGTTTATGGGTTTAACACCACCAATTCTCATTTTTAGAATCAGTCCTTAACTTCGATTCCCTCCTTTCGAGGTTGGTCCTTAACTTTCGACTCTCTTTTGAGATTGATCCTTAACTTTCAATTCTCATTTTTGGAATCAGTCCTTAACTTCTGATTCCCTTCTTTTGAGGTCGATCCCTAACATCCAACTCTCTCTTAAGATTGATCTTTAACTTTCAATTCTCATTTTTAGAATCAGTCATTAACTTCTGATTCCCTCCTTTATAGGTCAGTCCTTAACTTTTGATCCTCTTTTGAGATTGATCCTTAACGTTCAATTCTCATTTTGGAATCAATCCTTAACTTCTGATTCCCTCCTTTGGAAATTGGTCCCTAACTTCTGACTCTCTCTTGAGATTGAACCTTAAGTTTCACTTCTCATTTTGGAATCTCTCCTTAACTTCTGATTCCCTTCTTTTTTTTCAAGGTTGGTCCTTAACTTTTGATTCTCTTTTGAGATTGATCCTTTACTTTCAATTCTCATTTTTGGAATCAGTCCTTAACTTTCGATTGCCTCCTTTCTAGGTCAGTCCTTAACTTCTGACTCTCTTTTAAGATTGATCCTTAACTTTCAATTCTTATTTTTGGAATCAGTCCTTAACTTTTGATTTCTCTCTTTTTTTCAAGGTCGGTCCTTATCTTTCGACTCTCTTTTGAGATTGATCCTTTACTTTTAATTCTTGTTTTTAGAGTTAGTACTTAACTTCTGATTCCCTCATTTTGAGGTCAGTCCTTAACTTCTGACTGTCTTTTAAGATTGGTCCTTAACTTTTAATTCTCATTTTTGGAATCAGTCCTTAACTTTTGATTCCCTCCTTTCAAGGTCAGTTCCTAACTTCTGACTCTCATATGAGATTGATCATTAACTTTCAATTCTCATTTTGGAATTAGTCCTGAACTTCTGATTCCTCTCTTTTTTTGAGGTTGGTACTTAACTTCCAACTCTCTCTTGAGATTGATCCTTAACTTTCAATTTTTTGGGCGACCCATTTTCTTAAATTGCAATAAACCCTAAATTTTAAACCCTAAATCCTCGAATAGTCTCCGAAGGTGATATCCATAATGAGCTCTCATTAAAATGAGGATTGAAACCTAGTCTTGGCCGCCTTCCATTTGATAGTTTGGGAGGTGGACAAGGCTGCTCAAAATGGTCTGAAACAGCTTCCCACATTCGAATTCATTGGCCATTTAATGAATTCTTGGATGAGATGACACATATGCTTCTCATTCTTAATTTTCATAATTTGGTCATGATAACCCTAATCATGTGTGGGATAAGGGTCTAGATTGGTCTTTCTCTCATTGGATGAAGATGAAGGTGAGTGATGATCTCATTTAATCTTCTTTCCATTATTTATGAGGGAATGACACATACCTCTTCCCTTCATGATGATTTAATTATGATTTTTTTGTCTTAAGTTTAAGGTCATGACTCATGGGTTATCCATGAATGTTTGTCATGTCATAGTGTGTCTCATGGGTCATGGGCGACCCATTAGCAATTTGTCATGTAGTGAATTTAGGGTTTTAAAAAAAGATTTTAGGGTAGCCATGAGTTTGCTCGCCATGAGTTTAAACCATGATTTTAAAATTAAATCCTAGGTCTATTAATCCTTAATTTCATTCTCTTTAATCAATTAAAAGATTAATTAATTAAGAGAATAAAATAATTTCATGAAAAGACCAAATTTTGACAAAAAATGGTAAGTTTAACCAAGTTTTACCAAGTTGACCATGGTGGACCACGGTTTACCATGGTTGACCAATTTTGGTTCAGGGGTGACCCAGATGACTACTTGACCATATCATGGTTAATTTTGTTATGGGGTCATTAGATTTGATGGTATGGCCTGGGTTTGACCAATAAGGTTGACCAAGAAGGTCAAATTGACCATATGGTGATCATTTGGGTCTATTGTTGACCATATGGTCAATGTGGTGACTACGAAGTTTAAGATTGACCATTTCGACCGAAGTTTGACCAATGGGGTCCATAAATAATCAAATGGTCTAATTTGACAAATTTGGTGTTTAAGTTGACCGAATGGTCCATTTTGGCCTATTTTGGTTTCAAAGTTGATCAATTGGTCTAGTTTGACCAAAGTTGACCAATTTTGACTAGTTTGACCAAAGTTGACTAATTTGGCAAGAGTTGACCAATTTGACTAAATTTGACCAATTGGGTCATTTGGATGTCTGTTGATACCAATTGGTTATTTTGGTAACTATTGGTTATTTTGGTTTCAAATCAGGGTTTTCATAGCTGATCTGATCACTTTGGGGTTTCATCCTGGTTTGAACCCAAAAGGGTATATTGGGAGTCAACTTTATTTTTTGGGTTTTTGAGACCCTAGATAAGGTCAAAAGGGTCAATTTTGGTAAACTTCTCTTAAGAGTGAACTTAGTGATCATGATGATCGTTCTCAAGTCTTTTTGAAGATCATGAATTAGTATGAGTAATTCAAGATATATCTTGTCTATGGGTGTCATGTCAGGGTCCTCACAAAAGTGAGTTTAACATGTGGGTCAGGTCAAGGACCACCCACATGGGTTTCCAAAAAAGTAGGGAATTAAGCTAAGCATGTTTGGCTTAGGGTTTTTAGGTTGTGAGTGAAGGTGAGGTGTTCAAGTGTGTGTGTACAAAACTGACCAAGACCACACCACTCAGGGCTAACCCTAAGGCCAGACAGTCCTCTGAGGACTCTTCTCCTGTGTTGGCTCCATCCTACTAAGTGTAGAGGTTAGATACAAATATATGGAACTCCATAAAAATTAAAGTATTGTTTAGAATTTCTAATAGTGTAGGGTTCCATCACTAATTCTCTAGGATAATCAACATAAAAGTCCTATTGCTAAATACTATGCTTCTAAGGAAGAAAGACTGGACCTCAAAAAAATTGAGGTCAACACCGAATTATCCCAAATCAAACCAAACTCAACCCTGGTCAAGCTAGATTAACCTAAGTCAATCCCAAATTAACCAAAACTTAACCATAGCTAGCCTATGTCCAACCCAGGCCTAAAGCAGTTGAACTCTAGCTCAATTTTCAGATAACATAAGTTAAAATTTTGCTCAACTCAGTGCAACCCTAGCCTAAGTTTAATCCAAGACTAAATATATTTTATATAAGTTATATGTTTTTTCATATGAAGTTTCGTGTTTTATTCTCTTCCATATGTCATTTCATAACTAAAAACAAAAAAAAATGCATAAAACAAAAACTAAGATGGGAAATTCTTAGTTTTCTCTGCAAACATTAAAAGCCAAATTTCTAAACACATAGAAAACATTGATTTACCAACATAACAGACAAACCTAGGATTTGGAATAAGACATTTACTCATATATTGAATTTCAAATAAATAACTAAAATAAACTATGAAAAAGAAGGAGAACGAAACTTTGGTAGTTTCGTCATGACCTTAAGTTTGCTAAATAGACACCAAACTGATGGTCAAACACTCACTTTAGGTTAGTCTAAGTATAGAAGTTTAGGTTTGTTAAGTTATACTAGTTAGTGCAAATTAAGATTAGGGAATGCAAAACAACAAGCCTACCCCTTGAGACTCGAGGGAATACCTTAAGATTAAGTAACCCATAGTTCATAACAAAGGTATTTTAGGCTAATACAAAACTATGAATCCTCTATGCTTCAACATGTAAGGGGATTCCTAGTTATAAGGATTGTTATAGTCAAGGGATGTCAATGTTCCCGGGATGACAGAAAGTCATGGATATCTTAATTGGGGACATTATTCCCAAAGTTAGGTTACTCCACCCATATAATTATTTATAGAGTCTAGGGTTTCATTTTCATATAGAAATCCTTTCTTACCTAACTCTATCATTAGCATAGAGTTTCCATCACTCTTCATAATCAAATCAAGTATCGCTAATCAATCTTGGCTTAATTAATTCAAATCTTTTCAAATCATTCTTATATCATGGATCATTCCCATGACATGTTGTCATCAAATTGTAACTTCAGCCATTTTGAATTTTCTTCTTTCAATTTAGAGCCACATTCCAATTATGAAAGTCCAACGTTTGACATATTGACTCATCACATTAATCAAGAGTTTTTGTTAGAGCTGACTACTTTAAAGATGTAATTAACAATGAGAGCATGATCTGTA
>NW_018252072.1:95242-98898 GCF_001263595.1 Phalaenopsis equestris | reverse complement strand
TGACAGAAAGAGACCCCATAAATAAAATAAACCTTATCTTACACCACTAAGGTAAGGGAAAAAGTCATAGGTTTGTAAACCCATAAATCTCAAAGACTTTTCTTATCTGAAAATAGAATCCACTCTATTGTAATGTTTAGATCTCTCAAGATAGTGTATTATTCTTTGAAAGCTTTATTAGATCATTAAGTGTTTTTACTGTGACTCTTCTAGGGACTTTCTCTCCGCTTCATCTTTTATAATGACTTAAATTAACCATCCTTCTATCGGACACTTTATGGGTCCATTAAATTTATCTGATACTCCTGGTCTTATCTCATATCATTGATCTTAATGTTTTTGATTGCTAATTTAAACCCAATTTAATGAGATATTCTCTTTTGGATCTCTTTTCATATGATTTCGCTTAGTTTAGTTTAGAGTCTCTTGAATCCACTATCCAAGTTTGGCTCTATCCTTTACTAAGTTCTGCTCAAAATAAATTTTTCAATATGAAGTCCTTTGAGATTAAATTTGAAATAAAGCTCAAAATTTCTAACTAGAATTAAAAAATAGTTAAAGCAAAAACTCTTTCAAAATTAGGAAAATGAAACTCTAAACATCTAACTGGAAAAATAAAAATCTTTAAGAACTAAAGAATTTCCTTGTTCACGTTGTAAACAGAGTTCAATCTCAAATCACTTCATTAAGTCCCATTTCAAATATGTTTAAACGTAAATTCATTTAAGTTTAGAGACTAACTTGTATACTTCCTATTAACACCCTTCATTGTATCCATATTAAAGTTCCCTAGAAAATACCCGAGAGAAACCAAACACTATGCTCTGTCAGCATTGTCTCTTGTGAAGATATGAAATCGCTTGACCAATAAATAAAAGAACAAGAATAGAGCATTTTCCTTATCCAAGACACTATAAAGTTAAAGCTCAAATCAAGTGGTTGTCTGCATTTTATTTGTAATTGCTTTAAAAAATGATGTCTTTGTTATTACCAAATCTTTCGTTCGAACCAAATCCAATTCAAAGTGTATTAATGACTTTGTCATCAAACATCAATAAAATTCTATTAATAGAAATATGATTGATGTTAGTAATTTTATTTTTTTTAAGGTATGATTTTTGTCAAGTATTAATGCAATAAAGTTATGTTTTTCAGTCTTTTTAAAATTTATGATTATCTAAAGAATATTCATCAAACATAAGGGTCGCCGCTTAATCCCGGTTGAATATAGTTGTGTAAAATTTATAAATTTGACTTTGCATTACAACGACGCTAAGAACTTGATGTAGTATTTTATTAATAATAATCTAAGCACTTAAGAGTGGGATTCTACCCAAGTATACGAATCGTTACTAAGTAATATAAGACTTTGTGTTTAAGTCCCAAATATCGAGCCCACAGGGAAGGTTTAAATTTGAAATGATAAAATTTGAAATGATAAATTAACTACAAATTAACTACGAAATTCATAAAAATCAAATGAAATTACTGTCACTAATTTTAAATATTTATGAAACTATCAAAGCTAAATTATTAACTACTAGAAAAATTTAAAAATAGGGTTTAAAATAGAAATTTCTAAACTATGTTTATGCGGTGAAGATTTCTTATATGAAAAAGCATCTTTCCCACTAGAATGAGTTTTTGGTGAAATGAGATGAGATAAATGGTTTAAATTTGTATTATGTCAAATATGAGCAATTTTAATTCTCTACCTGATTTAGTGTTATAGAAAATCTTTGGCTAATCTTAGGTTTAGTCCCTAAATCTGTGGCTGGGCTAGGAGGATATTGGCCCCCACTCCAGAGCTCCCATTTCTTTTCCCCTGAAGGCTAACTCTTGCTTTGGTTTTTAAACACTAAGATTGAATTGGGCATTTTTAGTCTGTCACCCTAAATATTTCTCCAATTCTACACCCAGAAAAATATATTTCCCTATTTCTTTGCACTTAATTCAATGAACGAAACACTCCTTCATGGACTTCCTTCATGGACTTAAAAAAAAGTGATTCTCACTCTGTTATAGAACTCATACTCCATTTTCTGGATCATATGTTTCACAAATATTTTAACAATTCAATTGGCCAGATCGAAAAGTAAATTAAGAGCAGAGTTGAAAAACCATCACAATTTATTTTAAATTTTAACATTGGCACATCTAAATTATCTCTTCATTTCACTATTTCTCAGAGTAAGAAGAAAGATAAAGGAATCTACTTGGACTTCATAAGAAAGATACAACAAAAAAAAATTTCATATATAAAAGAAAGTTCATACAAAAATAATAAAAAAACAACACTTATCTGAAACTCTTTCTGAAAGCAAATCCCTTGTAGCCTCTCTTAGGAAATGTAGGAAGAAGAATTTTGTCACTTATCTTCCTCTCCAACACTTCTTAGAGAAGAATTCACATATAAACTCACCACAAAAACTCAAAACTATAAAGACAATAACTAAGTAATGGTGTGAAATGGCGTGGAATGTAGGCGTTAGAAGAGGAAAAACTAAAATGAGTGGAAGAACTTGAAATGGTACAAGGGGGGTTCTGATAAAATTTCAGCCCTAAATAGAGTCTAGGTCAGTTCTCCAATAGGTGCATCCAAAAACTTATCAAAAAGCATCCAAATTTGTCAAATATCATAGAAACATGGTGTGCATCAACATTGGCGCAGTCGACGCCAGAGGCCATTTTAATTAATCCATCTTCTCTATCAAATGGCGTCGTCTGCGCTCAGTCTGACACTATCAGCGCTGAGCATTTTTTAAATTCTCCATTTTGACTCCAAATTTTATCCTTTTTGCTTCCTTTTTTGCTCCAAGTCCTCAAAATCAATAACCTGTAATAAAACATAGAAAATATCTTCCATTAAAGAGCAATATCACCAAAAATGAGTATAAAATATGGGTCTAAAAATGCATATAAATTATTGGTGTATCAAAATTCCCCAAACTTAAATGTTACTTATCAAACTTAAATGTTACTTATCTGTTACTTATCCTCATGTAACTCTTTTACTACATAAAAATATGACTCATGGTAAAGATTTTAACTCTTATATTTTCATATCTCAGTTCTCTAAATATAATAGCATAACTTAAGAAAATTTCAAAATAGCTCCAGTAAATACTAAAGGTAAAAGAGTATCTAGCAGTCAAGTTTAAAACTTTTTATTCTCTATTATTTTCAAAAAAAATTGCAAATTATTCATATTAAAGCCACTTAGAAAATCCATATGAAAAAGAACATCATGAAACTTTACTAGTAAATATGCTAATACTTAAATATAAGTTTAGAAAATGTAGTCAAGCCTTCTTCTTTAAGATGATTCAAGTGAAGCCAATTTTTAATGAGGCATCTCCTCAAGCTTCTCCTCACATCTTTTTTCTTATATTTTCTTTTTCTTTTCTTTTTAGGATCATTTTCAATCCTTTTTCTTTTATTTTCTTTTCTTTTTATTTTTCTTTTCAGGATCATTTTCAATCCTTTTTTTTTATGTGAGGATTAATATATCTGGATAGCCTTTAATAATTTTGAACTTAAATATCCTCTTCTTAATGATAAAAACTTTTCACATTCCTTCATTTTATAAATTTATATTTTATAAATTTATATTAGGTAAAGTTTTAATCTTTTCTTCTTACATGAATCTCTAAGAT
>NW_018252072.1:89012-95221 GCF_001263595.1 Phalaenopsis equestris | reverse complement strand
ATTTTTTTAATCTTTTCTTCTTACATGAATCTCTAAGATTTTTAATACTTTAAAAATACAAATTTCTTAGTCTTATTCTATCATACATAGTCTTATTCTATCATACAAAATATCTTAATCTCCAAAATTAACCTTTATTATTTAAAATTTTTTACTTAAGCTTATTATATATTTAGAAATATAAATATAATTATCTAGAGTTACCTTTTAATACCAAAGTTCATGTTAAATTTTTAAAATATTTTTAAACTATAACTAATTGAGGAAAAATAAAATTAAGTCTCTTTCTTTAAAAAGAAATAAAATTAAGTCATTGAGGAAAAATAAAATTAAGTCTCTTTCTTTAAAAAGGAATTTTTCTTCCCCCCAAACTTACATTTTTAAAAGATTTTAAATGAAAAATTGAAAATAAAGGTGAAAGAAAACATTTAATACATAAAGAAAAGACATACCTGTTGAAGGTTCTGATTTGAAATATAACTCTGAAATATGCAGGTGCTAATATGAAAAGCTATAAAACTTAAAACATTAAATAGCACATAGCACATAATACATATAAAAAAAAATTTGCTAAGAAAGATTTAACTACAAATACATCCAATAAAGTACTAAAAACTAATAACTTCCAGCAGTTTCACAAATTTAAGTTCACAACACAGCATACAACAAAATAAAGTATCATAGTCCACAAACAAAGAGTCTCAACAATAAATTCCAACTAAACATAAAAAATAAAAAAAAATCTAACACACATATCACCAATCATCATCTTCTTCTTCTTCTTCTTCTTTCATGTCCAAATTATGTTGTTGATATGGAGTAAGAACAGGGTAAGTAGAAAACTGAATTGAGTGATCACCCTTCATATATTTGACCATTGCATCATCATAAGCAGCATCATATTAAATTTTTTGTCTTACCAAATCATCAATGTGAGCATTTCTCCCCTCCATATTTTCCATTCTATGATCCATTCTCAAGATATCTCCCTGTTGGATCATTGTTGGATCATCATCATCATCTGCTCCATAAGTTCCTGGATAGTAGGGGTACTAGAAGTACTTGAAGTAGAAGGAATATCCCTAGTCCTACTTCCAGATCTCCATCCAACATGAGTTTCATATGTCTTTATATTAGCGGGCCAATAGGTGTTAGAGGTTCCATGCTCTCCTCATCTGCTCTATAATCAACTCCTGCCTGTTCACATAGTGTGAAGATCAAAGAAGAGTGAGATAAACCACCAGTGGTCTCTCCCAAAGCAATAGATTGAGTGTTCTTATAAATGATATAGCCTACATTTATCCTCATCACCTACTGGATACAGAAGTTCAAGATGCCTCTATCCTTTATTACCTCACTATGATGGTTTGTTGGTATCATTCTTCCAGAAATAAAGTAGTGTCAGGCCTTAGATACTACATTTAACATAGAAAGAGGAAAATTTACCTTAACACTATTCTTCACCTTTCAGGTTCCTCTTCCATTAGTAAGAAAAGAAATAACCTCATCCAAGGCCTCATTCGTAGTAAAAAATAATTTGTACTGGCAACTATACACATCTTCTAACTAATTAAATTCATTAATCTTCCTTGGAGTAACTCTACCATTTTTCCATGAATAAACACATAATCTTCGGAAGTCTCTTTATAATTGGCATAGAACTCCATCACTACACCAATAATAGCCTTGACAGTAAAGTAGCAAAAATTTTCCCATTACCGAGCATTGATTAATCTCTCGACTTCTCCTCTTAGATTTTTAAATCCTCAATACTTTTTTAGTTGTAAGTAGATTAGTGAAGAAAATTTTGGTCTTATAGTTGACAAACCTTTGATCGTCAAAATCTACTTTTCTCTTTCCTTTGCTCATTTTAGGTGCCATGGTAAAACTAAAAAAAAATTTATTAAATCAAAATAAAGTCTCAAAAATTTTGAAAATCATAATGTGGAAGTTTTTAAACTTATATCTACTAAGTAAGAGTTCTTCACCAAAGGATTTTCTCAAAATCTTCCAAAAAAATCTCAAAACTTTGGACCTCAGCAATGTAAGATAAATCCTTGGTGAAAATAAAAAATTTTGAGTTCAAAGTGTAGCTCTTACCTAGAGAAGATGAAATCCAAACTTTTTTTGCCATAAAATCGCCTCTAATATGAGCAATAGCAAGCACTAGGTGCAAAAATGGAGGTTGAAGGTACAAAAACCGGAGGTTGAAGGTGACTCAAAGGTTAAAAATGGTGTTTTACTGTGCAAATCGCAAATTTTAATGGTGTTTGGGTCGGTTCGGGTTGAGGGTGTTGTCGGCGCCAGTGGCCAAAAACTCATATTTTGATTTTTTTTCTTAAATTTCAATTTTCTCTCAATTTACTCCAAAGTCTATTTACTCTTTTTAAACCTAATTTTCATCTAAAAATAATTCACAAACAAACATTTCCACAAACAACACTATATATGAGAAAACACTTGTTACAAATACATTTTTCTAATCAGACTTCCACATCTTTAAAGCAAACTAAATTATAAATCAGCGTCGAAATCAAGCCACAACACTAGAACACTAACATGCCACAACACTAGAACACTAACAACACTAGAACACTAACATAAAACTATACACACAAATAGAGTTCTAAAGCAAAAGAAGGTAAATCAAATCCACACAATTACATTAAAAATATAAGTATTTTAAACTAGTAAAAAGTCCAACTTCTTCAATTACTCTGCCTCATCTTTGGTGCTTTCTCCTCCTCTAATATTTTACATAGACCAGTAATGGACCTAAAAATTGTAGAAGGATCGGTACGAGAATTGATCAATCAAATTTTCATTGATCCATCCATTTTTATTGAACATCTGTACCAATCCTGCTTCAACTGTTTTGGTAATATACTCTAAAGTTCTCTTTCTATTTTCTTCATTATCTTCTCCAAAGATATTGAACTTCCAACTGCTGGTGACATCAATGTTGTTGAAGCATGTGATCAATGCTCCATGATAATATATAATGCTTCATTTCCATTTCTTATGTAATTGTCATCAATCGAAATCATGGGCTCCCAAGGTAATAAAACTTTTTCCAAACTCTCATATGGGACTTGAGATTGACTGCAAAGTAGGAAAATTGTAGAAGCATGCCCAAGTCCATTTATTGGCCCATTCATAGTAATACTCATTATAGATTTTAAAAAAATCTACCACACATCAATGAGTTTTTCCATTCGAATGCAATAGTTTAAAATGACACTTTCTTTTGTAACTCTACTAATCTTCATGGTAGTGAGTAGTTTTGCATATATGAAGAAATGTCATTGTTTTGAATTTGGATTAAGCAGTGAAGTAGAGAAACTAATGTATCAGTCATCTCTGATTTCCCAATTATCATTTGCATCTGTCAGAAAATTATATACTTCTTGCATCATATCTCACGTTGGGATAAAATTTGTATAATGACAGATTGGAACGTCTTCTATCATGTAAAAATCATTAATTCGAGCTGAAGTAAATGGTACAACCTTACCTCAAATGAAGACGACTCCTTAGGTAATTTCATGTAAGTTAGCATAAAACTCCTTGACTATGGGTACTACAACTGCAGCGATAGTGTAGCACAGAACTTCCCAACGCCTCTACACAATGATTTTCTCAATCTGTGAACTTGGATTACTCAATCCATGATTGACAAAGTCTCTCTCTTTTATAAGTCTCTTCTTCATTATGACTTTATTGTATAATCTCTATGCGTCAAAACTGATAAACTTTCTTCTATTGAAAACTCCATACCTTGAAGTATTTCTAGAATTAGAATCCATGGAATTCAAAATTAGGAAGTTTTTGGACATCCAAGGCAATTTTTAGGACTTTAAAAGAACCTCTCTGTGGTTATTGAGTCAAATTCTGCCAAAGTATGACAAAATCATTCAGCACGTGGAAAACTACTGAGGACGCCATCATCACTCCCGATGGCGCTGTCGACGCCATGGTCCAATAGGCGGATGTCGTCGGCGCTAGAGGCCAAATTTTCGTCTTTAACTTTTTTTGTTCAATTTGATTCCAAATTTTCCTCCAATACCCATATTTGTCTTAATTTATGAAAAATAAAATTTTGTAGGACTTAAAATTACTATTATTTACTAAAATATAAATACACTTCTTAAACAATATAGTAATATATAGACATATAGATTTATATATGGGTTGGCTCTCACAAAGCGCTTGGTTTAACGTCGTCAGCCCGACATACTATTTTTTAGTTGGGTTAACTTAACATTAAAATTACTTTAAATTGTGGTATCTGCCATTCATAAAAATGTTTTAATCGATGCTCATTAACTTTAAATATCTTTCCAATTTTAGGATCCTTAATAACAACAGTTCCATAATGATATACTTTAATCACTTTAAATGGTCCTAACCATCTAGATTTCAGTTTTCTAAGAAAAAATCTCAATCTTATATTATATAATAAAACTTCTTGTTCAGGTTCAAACTTCTTCTTAATAATTTTTTTAATATGCCATATTTTCATTTTCTCTTTGTAGATTTTTGCATTATCATTGCTTTATTTCTAATCTCCTCAAGTTAATATAGTTATAATAATCTTTTCTCATCAGTGTCTTTTATATTAAAATTAAAATCCTTAATAGCCCAAAATATTTTATGCTCCAATTCTACTGGTAAGTGACGTGTTTCTCCAAAAATAAGTTTGTATGGGGAAATTCCTATAGGAGTCTTATAAGCAGTTCTATATGCCCATAACGCAGTATCAAATCTAGCAGACCAATCCAATATATAAGGATTTACAGCTTTTTCTAAAATTTGTTTTATTTCACAATTTGATATTTCTGCTAAATCGCTAGTTTGAGGATGATAAATAGTAGAGTATCTATGTATAATATCATATTTTTTAATCATATTTTTTAAAAATTTTTATTTAATTTTTTTGATTCATTTATTCTTAAAATGGGATCCTCCATCAGTAATAATTACTCTCGACATTCCATATCTTGAAAAAATATTTTTATCTAAAAATTTAGAAACACGCCGAGCGTCACACTTAGGTACAACAACAGCTTCAATCCATTTGGACATATAATCAACAACAAGTAATATATATAAGTTTCCAAATGAAGGCATAAATTGTCCCATAAAATCTAATCCCCACACAATAAAAATTTTAACTTCCAATGTGTAATTTAGAAGCATTTCATTTCTTCTAGAAATATTTCCTACTCGCTGACATCGATCGCATGTTTTAATATATTCATTAAAATATTAAAATCTCTAAAAAGTCTAAAAAGAGCAGACCAATAAAATCTAGCTTGTAAAATTTTATAATTAGTTTTATTCGTTCCAAAATGCCTTCCAAATTCAGAATCATGACATCTTTCAATTATTTGTTGAGTATTTGTTGAGTTTCTTCAAGACACACACCTTCAAATAATTAGATCTTTACATTATTTATATAAACATGGGTCATCCCAAAAATAGAATCTTGAATCATATATAAATTTCTTTAATTATTAATTCTTAATATCAGGTGGTAGAATATCACTTACATTATAATTTGCTATATCGACGTACCACGGTATATCTATTTCATCAATACTATATAATTATTCATTAGGAAAATTTTCTAAAACTTCATTGGCAAAATTAGTTAATTTTTTTTTTCTAGTCTAAACAAATGATCAGCTATTTGATTATCATTTTGCTTTCTATCAACTACAGTAAAATTGAACTCTTGCAATAGAATTATCCATCTAATTAATCTTGGTTTAGCTTTATGAGTTCCTCACGCATAGGGCTTCTTCCAATATTTAATAGCAGAATGATCTGTATGCACTATACATTTAGTTCCAATTAAGTAAGGTCTAAATTTGTCAAAGACATAAACAATAGCAAGTAACACAATAGGCAATAGGTAATAACTCTCTTTCAGTAGTAGTGTAGTTAATTTGAGCATCATTTAGAGTTTAACTAGCGTAATATATTTGTTGACCTCACTTTTGGTTGAGGTCTAGAAAACTTCTTTAGTAGCCTAGGTCTAGCCATAGGACTTTCCTATTGACTAGTCTTAGAAAACTAGAAGAGGTACCCCACTATTAAAAATTCAAAACTCTTCTTTTTATTCAACTTGAAATTCCACATATTGATCTTAACCTCTAGCATTTAATAGGTAAGATCATTATAAGAGAATTTAAGAAGAATCCCTA
>NW_018252072.1:31413-82938 GCF_001263595.1 Phalaenopsis equestris | reverse complement strand
ACAATAAAATGTTCCAAATTTGAACCAATCCCCCTTCACACTTCTTGGTTCGATATCTTTGAAATGTCCTTACCTTTTGAACTCCTTGAAGGTAATTTTTTTTTATTTTTATCGAGAGTATTCTTAGGTAACTTCAGTTATCTAAGATGTAATTAACTATAGGGGCTTGCCCTTATAGGAAGCTTTTCCCGAACCCAGCATAACATAAACCCTATTTAATTCCTTATATTAAATAGGGGAACTTGTCGGCCAATACATTGGTTTCGCAGACCAAACGGATGTCATAACTTTCTTTAGTTTATTTGATCGAGCCTCATTCTCAATTCTTGCGTTCATCCTTCGGGATAGATACAGGATTTGAGATAAAGTGCTCTTTCATCTAAACTATGAAAATTATGGGGTCAGTTTGACTTTATCTTTTTCAAAATTGAAATTTTTTAAAAAAAAAAACGTCCTTCCGAAGCGGGCAACGGGATTCAATTCCGATGACCGACAGCTTCTTACGGGCAAACCTCACACCAAAAATAGTGCCGACAATATTACTTAAAATTTTTTTTTTTGCCTTTGTCCTAAAACAACTCCTATAGCATAAGGTGGGACAATTAACGGTGCAGTGATTAATTTTTCTTTTAATAATTCAAATGCTTTTATGCATTCCTCATTAAAATCAAATTTTGTATCTTTTTCTAAAAGTTGGCTTAATGACTTGTTATTTTTGAAAAAATTTTTATGTAGCTCCTGTAGAAACCCGCATATCCTAGAAAACTTTTACCCCTCTAACCGTAGTCAGTGGTGATAATTTTTTAATAACTTGAATTTGTGCAGGATCTACTTCATTGTCATTTTCTAAAATTTTATGCCCGAGTACAATTCCTCCTACAACCATAAATTGACATTTTTCCCAATTTAGTACTAGGTTGATTTTTTCACATAATTCTAGAACTTTTTCTAAATTATTTAAACATAATTCAAATAAAGTACCGAACACAGAGAAATCATCCATAAATACTTCCATTCCATGTTCAATTAAATTACTAAATATTGACATCATACATCTTTGAAATATCACAGGTGCATTGCATAGTCCAAAAGACATTCTACGAAAAGCAAATGTTCCATAAGAGTTTGTAAATGTTGTCTTTTTCTTGATCCTTAAGAGCAATTAAAATTTGATGATAACTGGTATATCCATCTAAAAAGCAGTAATATTTATTTCCAACCAATCTATCCAACATTTAATCTAGATAGGGTAAATGAAAGTGATCTTTCCTAGTGACCATGTTTAATTTTCTATACTCTATACAAATTCACCAACTAGTAACTTGTCTTATTGGAATTAATTCATTTTTCTCATTTACTTCAACATTCACTCCTCCTTTCTTTGAAACACAATGAATTGGACTTACCCAAGCACTGTCTGAAATAGGATATATAATTTCAACATTTAACCATTTTAAATTTTCTTTTTTAACAACTTCTTTCATTATTGGGTTTAATCTCCTTTAAGGATCAGCTTTAAGTTCATATTGATCATCTAATAGAATTCTGTGCATACAAATTAAAGGACTAATTCCTTTAATATCCACTAAAATCCATTCAAAAGCCTTTTTATATCTTCTTAACATTTTTATTAATTATTGTTGTTTAATTTCAGTTAAATTAAAAGATACAATAATAGACAATGTAAATGAATCTCCTAAAAACACATATTTTAAATGATCAGATAATACTTTCAGTTCAAGTTTAGGTGGTTTAATACTAAAAGGAATAAGATTTTTATTATCATTTTCCAACAAATCTAAAGTTTCAAATTTGTGTTGAAGTTTCAAATTTGTGTTGTTCAAATTTGTGTTGAATACAATCTAAATTTTCTTCTTTTATTTCATCCTCATTTTCACTAAATTCTTCTTTGTTAAATTTTTTCTTCAAACTCTTTCTTAAATTTCTCATTACTTAGATAATCAGTGACTTCCATCCTAAAACATATATTGTCTCTTTTAATTGCATGATATTTCATAGCTTTTACAGTATTGAATGTTACTTCTTCATCATTAACTCTCATTATTAATTCTCCTTTTTGCTCATCTATCACAGCTCTCCCTGTTGCAAGAAATGGTCTCCCCAAAATAATAGGAATCTCTTTATCTTTTTCCATATCTAGTACTATAAAGTCTATAAGGAAAATAAATTTATCCACTTTTAGTAATACATCTTCTATAACTCCTTTAGGATAGGTTATTGATCGATCAACTAACTGAAGAGTTACAGTAGTGGGGGAAATATCTCCTAAATCTAAATATTTAAGAATTGATAGAGGCATAAGATTGATACTTGCTCCTAAATCACATAAGGCTTTTCCATAAAATTTTTCACCAATTGCACAAGGTATAGTAAAATTACCAGGATCTTTTAATTTTTCAAGAAGCTTTTTCTGGATAATAACGCTACACTCTTCACTGAGTACAATAGTCTCATGATCTGCAAACTTCCTTTTCTTGTTTAATATATATTTCATAAATTTTACATAACTTGGCATTTGTTCCAAAGCCATTGAAAGGAATGTTTATCGTTAACGTTTTAAGGATTTCCAAAAATTTTGTAAATTATTTGTTTTTATTCTTTTGCTTTAGTCGTTGAGGAAACGGTGGTAATGGATTTTCTTAGGGAACTTGTGTTTGTTCATTATCATTATGGTCACTTTCCATCTCTTCCTTCTCCTCATCAACTTCAGTTTCTCTTTAGATTCTTGTTTCAATTTCATTTCCACTTCATCATTGAATTGCTTTAATTTGCTCTATATTTTGATCTTTAGGATTAACTTCCATAGTACTCGGAAGATTTCCTGAAAGTCTGTTACTAAGTGCAGTAGCAATATGTCCTAATTGATTTTTAATATCTATAATATCAGGCTTCTGATTTTGTATTTGATTTCCCATATTCAACAATACATCTTCCATCGTTAACTTCTTTTCCTTAACTTGTGGGTTGAGGTTAGAGTTAAATTCTGGAGGATAATAAGGTCGGCAATTAGGATCTCCTTGGCTATTTAAATTTCCTGAGGGGTCCCTTAAATTGTTATAATTATTCCAACTAAAATTCGGGTGATTTTTCCATACAGGGTTGTAATAGTTAGAATAGGGATTGTTATCTCAACTATTAATGACATTCAATGTTTCATAAGATAATTGATTATCAATTATCTGTCCTAGTGAATTTTTCTCTAATACTTGTGGTATTTGAGAATAATTCACTCCAATTTGATCAATCTTTTTTTATATATCAGCAATTTGAGATGCTAAAAAAGACATTACATCAGATTCATGAAAACTAGCTACTCTCTTAGGATTTACCCGTTCTGAGGGCCATTGAAAATTGTTAGTAGCCATTTCTTTTATTAAAGTGTATGCTTCATCAAAAGGTTTTCAAATTAAAGATCCACCTACAGCAGCATCTATAATTGATTTAAGTGATCCTACTAATCCATTGTAAAAAGTTTGAATTATTAACCAATCTGGTAAAACATGGTGTGGACATTTTCTAAGGAGAACCTTAAATCTTTCCCAGGCTTCATATATTGATTCCCCTTAAAACTGACAAAAAGATGTAATATCATTTCTAAGCTTAGCGGTTATTGAGGGTGGAAAATATTTAGCTAAGATTTTTTATGATAGTTCTCCCCAAGTTCTAATGGATCAAGGTGCTAATGAATTTAACCAAGCTTTAGCTTTATCCCTTAATGAAAAAGGAAAAAATCTAAGCCTAATAACATCATTAGACACAACGTCATATTTAAAAGTAGCACATATTTTAAGAAAACAAGCACGATGTAAGTTAAGATCTTAAGTAGGTGTTCTTCCAAATTAATTATTTTCTACCATTTGGATAATAGCAGGTTTAAGCTAAAATAAATTAGAAACAACATTAGGATTTTGAATAGTAAAGTGAAGTCATCTGCTGTTGGATTAACATAATCTTTTAATGGTCTTTGTTGATTTTCATTTATTTGATTATCAGAGTTATTCGCCATTACGTTCAAATTTTTAATTTTTTTTTTGTTGTTTTCAAATTTTTCTAATAGTATGTTATAATTCTGAATCGTAAGGTACTAAACCTTCAGATCTAAAATTTCGCATAAATAAATATAATGACAAAAGAAAATTTTCTTAAAAATACTCTTAAATATATAGTTATATATTTTTTTGGATTTTGGATATTTTAATTTTTTTGATATTTTGTATATATTTTTTTATCTCTAAATTTCCTAATTTATCAAATCTATTTAATTTACTGTTACCTTCCCCGGCAACGGCGCCAAAAACTTGATCCCGGTTGAATATAGTTGTGGAAAATTTATAAAGTTGACTCCGCTTTACAATGACACCAAAAACTTGATGTGATATTTTATTAATAATAAAGCTAAGTACTTAATATTAGGATCCTACGCAAGTATATGTATCATTATCAAGTAATATATGACTTTTTGTTTAGGTCCCAAATATCGATCCCACTGAGAAGGTTCTAATTTGAAATAATAAATTAACTAGGAAATTCACAGAAATCAAACAAAGATACTATCACTAATTTCAAATTTTGAAGATACTATCAAAACTAATTTATTAACTACTAGCAGAATTTAAAAGCAGGGTTTAAAAAAGAAATTATTAAACAAAGTTTATGTTGTGAAGATTTCTTATATGAAAAAGCAACTTTCCCACTACAATGAGTTTTTGGTGAAATGAGATGAGATAAATGGTTTAAATTTGTATTGTGCCAAATAGAAGCAATTTTAATTTTCTACCCTAATTCAGTGTTATAGAAAATTATTGGCTAATCTTAGGTTTAGTCTCTAAATCTGTGGCTAGGCTAGGAGGACATTGGCTCCCACTCCAAAGCTCCCACTTCCCTTCTCCTAAATGCTAACTCTCGCTTTAGTTGAATTGGGGATTTTTAGTTTGTCATCCTAAAAATATCTTCAGTTCTACACCCAACAAAGTATATTTACTTCTTTATTTGCACTTAATTCCATGAATAAAACACTCCTTCATGGACTTAAATGTGATTCTCACTCTATTGTAGAACTCATACTGCAGTTCCTGGATCATATGTTTCACAACCTATTTTAAAAATTCAATTGGCCAAATCAAAAAGTACATTAAGAGCGGAATTAAAAAACCGTCACAATTTATTTTAAATTTTAACTTTGTCACATACAAATTATCTCTTCATTTCATCATATCTCAGAGTAGGGAGAAAGATAAAGGAATCTATTTAGACTTCATAAGAAAGATACAACAAAACACAAACTTGATATATAACAGAAAGTTCATATAACAATAATAAACAAACAACACTTATCTGAAACCCTTTTTTAAAGCAAATCCCTTGTAGCCTCTCTTAGGAAATGCATTGCTTCTCTTCCTCTCCAACACTTCTTAAAGAAGAATTCACACTTAAACTCACCACAAAAATTTAAACTATAAATTCAATAACTAAGTAATGATGTGGAATGGCGTGGAATGTTGGCGTGTGAAGAGGAAAAACTGAAATGAGTGGAAGAACTTGAAATGGTGCAAAGGGGAGGGGTTTTCTGAGCAAATTTTAGCCCTAAATAGAGCCTAGGTCTCAAATTGAGCCTAGAGTCGGTTCTCCAATAGTTGCATCCAAAAACTCTTCTAAAAGCATCCAAATTCGTCGAATCTTCTAGAAACAGGGTCTGCACCGACACTGGGATCGTCGGTGATAGAGGCCATTTTAATTAGTCTGTCTTCTCTGTCAAATGGTACCGTCGGCACCTAGTCTGGCGCCGTTAGCGGTTAACATATTTTAAAATTTGCATTTTGACTCCAAATTTCATCATTTTTTTCTTTCTTTTTGCTTGAAGTCCTCGAAATCAACAAATTGCAATAAAACAGAAAAAATACCTTCCATTAAAGTGCAATATTGCCAAAAATGAGTGTAAAATATGGGTCTAAAAATGCATATATATTTTTGGTATATCTTCACTTAAATATATAAGATGATATTTAAAATTCATAATTTTAGATGTGCACAATGAGTGTAAGTTATACCATACTCATTTCTTGTTGGAGCTAACTCTCATAATCCAACGTTTGAAAAAGAAAAGCTTTGAGTACCACTAGGTTTTAATATACCAGTAATAAACATTCTCTTCATAGAGAAATTCACAATTAAAAATTTATTGTGTCAGAGAATATTTTATCGTCTAAGAGGGACGCTTAAACACAAATATGGTTGTTGGCTTTGTTGAAGAACTTATACATTTACAAAATATCTTTTACAAGATATGTTTATAAATGGTTAAGGTCAAAAATAATGATTTAGCTCGTAAAATTACAGCAATAATTTTTCTAAGGAAATCCTTGAAATATTATTCCATTAATAAAAGAAATTATTATTACTTCCTTATGATGGCTTATCCCTTTTTCCCACTTTATAATCCTATAAATGTGGTTCATTAAAGCTATCTTAAATTCATGTGGAATTGAGCCTCTTCAACCATAGGTTATGTCAAATTGGAGTTCATGAACTTGAATAAAATACATTTTAATTTAGAGACATCTTTTGAAACTCTTTTCAGAAAGCCTTGAAATTAAGATAAGATTATTTAGTGATATAAAAAAAATTAAAAGAGTGAAAATAAATGGATGAATAAAAGGAACACATGTTATCTCTTAGTGACGATGAAGTTCAGATATTATTTTAGCAATTTCATAACAAATGATTAAAAGATGGAATCATGAGAAGTTATTAAGTATTCTTGGATAAAGACAAAATATCAACTACAAAAGCTGCTTGAAGAATATAGCATCTATAATGCATATTAATTTGGAATCCAGCTAGGAGGATGAGACTTAAGCTGAAAATTGGCCTATTACTCTGCCAAAAGTAAAAAAGCCCCATTGAAGATTTTGCTAAAAAAATGAAGAGAAAGAAGTTAACTTGATCAATCATTGACAAGAAAATAGTGCATATATCTCTAAAGATAGATATCGATAAAGACAAGGTCCCGAGGGAGACAAATGTTTGAAATTGATCATAATTTACAGATTATCTGATTTGATGTTTGTTTTCTCCAAGTTTTTCGTCTGCAAACCCATTTTGTAAAGTTAGAAATTAAAATCACCTTACCACCATTTAGTGTTTTGATTGAATCCTCGAAAAGGAAACTCATCATCATACTCAATTCCCTTGGAATTTTAAACAAAATCTTAAAAGTCAAAATTGAATTTCCCCAAATCCATAGAATTTCCTAAAGAAAAATGTGTCAAGGTTAAAATGAGCTAAAATCAGTCAATTTAAAGAGAAGATATAATTTTAGACATTCCTTTTAATTTAAATTTTCAAATCAAAATGAAGCCAACAAATTAGACACCGTTATCTTTGAATGACGAGGAATCCTATAATAATTTTTTTTACTATAGGTCAAGACTACCCTAAAAGTGACAGTTCACAATATCAAAATACAACCTGATATATTGTAATATGAAGCAAGCTCCTTGAAAATTATTTCGAGAGAACAAACACATGATTCTTATTCAAGGATAGTTCATTGGTGCTGGAGAATGAAAAGTATATTGCATGTTGAATCAAAAAATACTTGATTGAGACATACTTTAGGCATGTTAAAATTAGATTTGATATTTAACATTTTTAGCTTCACCGATAGCTTTCATAAAGGTTGTTGTGCAATATTTAGTAAATCTTAGAATTGTTACGCTTGAATATTTGGTGTTTCATCATCACCAGAAACACTCCCAACAAAATGAGCTCTATGAGAATCATAAATCATTTCTGTATATTTGATTGGATCATTTTCTACTGGAGGTGCATAACTTAATGAGGCACCAACATGAATGTATTGAACATTTGGTTCATGCTCATCTTGTTTTATACAACACCAATAATTGGGTTGAAATTTATTGCACTGCAGATCCAACTTGACTTCTTCTAGTGTTAGGTATTCTTAATTTTTTTGCTTTGTAAAAGGGAGTCAAGTAAGTCTCTTTCTTCCTAGTTACAATCTATTATACAATCATGATGTCAAATTTTGAAGATCCCTCCACATCTTATATATAGATGTATGTTTTAGTATATTTAAATTTAAGTCGTGCATATATTTTGTAATTATTATATATCTAACACCCAAACTTTAATGATTACATGAAAAGCACATACAATTCCTATGAATTACATATGTAGCACATAACCATCAATTTTAACATACAAACCACATAATTCTTATGTGTTACACATCAAAGGCCTAAAATTAAAATTTAACATACAAACCACAGAACTCTTATGTATTTCATATCTAACAACCAAACTTCTGTTGATTTACATACAAACAACACAATTCTTACGTGTTACATACGCGTTACGTATATAAAACATAGACTTTAATTTTATATACAAACCACACAATTCTTATGTATTACATATTTACACACTAAGCATCAGTTTGTACACATGTACTTTCCACACAATTCATAAGCATTACATATCTAACACATCAACTTCAACTTTCACATACATTCTTCTCATATTAATATATTACACTCCTAACACCCAAACTTCAATTTTTTGCATATAAACCATAAACTTTATATGTATTACAAATCTAATACTTAAAATTTAATTTTAAGATACTTTCCACTCAATTCTTATGTAATACAAGTGTATCTAACACCCAAATTTTGAATTTAACATGCAAACCAAACAATTCTTATGTATTACATATCTAACACCTAAACTTTAACTTTATATATAAACCACACAATTCTTATGTATTACATAGTGATACCCCTAAAATATATAGTATTTTCATACACATTTTTATACCTATTTTTGAGATATTACGCTGTAATGAAAAGTATATGTGTTTTTTTCTTTCAAGTACAATCAAATGAATGAAAAATACTAAAAGTAGTGAAAAATGGTCAAATTTGGAGCAAAAATGAAAAAATGTGCAAAAATGAATAGGGGTGCCTATACGTCAGAGGCTCCGCACCTAAGTGCCAGGTACCCCGCGCTTAAGCGCCAGAAGTAGTTACTTGATTATTTAGTTAATTCGAGCAAATTTTTGAAGAGGTGTTTGAAGCTACCCTTGATAAAAACGTGGGAAATAGCCCATGAACACAAAAATTCATTCAATTGGCTTTTGAGGAGGCAACCTCTAGAAGATTCATTGACCGGAGACACCTTTTTGAAGAGACACCAAGGCAACCCTTGGATTTTTATAAGAAATGGAGGCTAGAAACCCTTCAAACTTTACAACCGCGATAGTTACTACTGCCACTGCTGACCAGTCACTGGCCACCTTTACTTTATTTTATTTTATTTTGAGCGTTAGTTTGTATTGTTAGAGAAGGAAGAGAATTAAAAGGAACTTCAAAATATTTGGTGGAGAGAATTTGAGATAATTGTTTATCTTTGTGCTATACTTGATTTTAATTTAGATTTCTTGTTTGTGTGCATGTTTTCTACTTTTAGGCTCATGTGTGGTTGTGTTTTCTCCATAGATTCTGAGTAGTTTTCTTATCTTTTTCTTTAAAATTATAAGTGATTAAATATTTAAAGGAAGTTGTGTGAAGTATAATACTTCATTGTTAGAAGAAGTTGGAAGAAGTTGTGATGATTTGAAACTTTGCACTTAATTTACTTCTTGATTTGGTCAATCAAGATGTTAATACCTATTGTGAGAATATGTAAGATTCGAGATGGTATTATCTCAATCAACAAATGGTTTGAATCACATAATGATTTCATGAATGAGAATGTAGTTCATGGGGTTGAGTGCAAATAAATAAGGAAATAAAATTTTCAAGGGTATAGAATTAGAGGACTTTTGTATGACAGGCTAAAGCCCCCAATTTGATTTATAGTTTTTGGTTTTAATACGAGTTATTAGCTCCCAGGTGGAGGGAGAAGAGGGAACTATAGAGTGAGAGATAGTATCTTCCCTGCTTAGCCAGTCTTCAAGACTATTTAAACTATAGATTAGCCAATATTCTTTATAACATTTCTAGTAAGGGTAAAGAATATTATTGTTCCTATTTGACACAACACATTTAGATACTTCCACAACAAAATTTCTATATTTATCATTGATTCATAATAAGAAAAAATATATTTTATTTATATTGCCTTCATCTTGCAAGTATTTTAGTTAAGTTAATTAGTTGTTTACTTTATTTTAAATTATCAAAGATTACAAAAAGAATTGAACTTTCATTTCTATTTTAGCATCTTAATTTTAAGTAAGAATATATTACTAAGTAAAATTTTGTTATCTAAATTTAGTCCTCTCTATGGCTTCCATATTCGGGACTTTATCAGAAAGTTCTATATTACTTGATAACGATATGTATATTTGCGTAGTATCTCATATTGAAATATTATAACTACATTCTTATTTGATTCATAGTGAAAGATTTAGCTAGCTTTCGCTTTCGATCAAGTTTTTAGCTTTGTTGCAAATTAAGAACAACTCTTAAGGAAATTATTTATATAATCGTATACATATATATATATATAATTGGGATCAATGTTTTGGCACCGTTGCCAGGTAGAGGGAGAAATATAATAGTAATTTACAATTCAAAAGAAGTTTTTAGGAAGCAAAATTTTTTGGGGCAAAATTTTTATAAGTCTTATTTAAACTTTAAGATTTATTTTAGGAGTATTGTAGTGTCATTTTTATATAAAGTTCTTGTTTATGTGTTTTTATTTTTTGTTTTATTTTTTGTTTTGTGTTTTATAGTAATGTATGTATAGTTCAGGTTCCACAGGACTTGTGCCTTACAATTCTGAATTAGAAAGAACTATTAGAAAATTTTAAAAATTAAAAATTACTGAAAATTTTCAAGAAATAGCAAACCAAAATAATCAAAATGCAGAAGAGTTTGGACCTTTAAGAGATTATGCAAACCCTACGGTGGATGAACTTCATTGTAGTATTCAAAACCCATTTTAGTGGTTAATTCATTTGAGCATAAACCTGTTATTATCCATATAGTAGCAAATAATCAGTTTGGGGAAGCACCAACTGAAAATCCAAATTTACATAATCCAAATTTACATCTTGTCAAATCTTGTCAATTTTCTAGAATAGTGTGCTACATTTAAATATGATGGTGTCTCAAATGATGTTATAAGACTTGGATTATTTCCTTAGATTATTTCCTTTCTCACTGAGGGATATGGCTAAGTTATGGTTACATTTGTTATCACCTGGATCTATCAGAACATGGAGTGATTTAACACTGAAATTCCTTGCTAAATATTTTTCACCATAAAAAACTGCAAAGCTTAGAAATGATATTACATCTTTTTATCAGTTTGAAGGGGAATCTATTTATGAAACTTGAGAATGATTTAAAGAACTCTTAAGAAAGTGTACACACCATGTTATACCAGATTTGTTAAACGATTTGTTAATAATTCAAAAATTTTACAATGGATTAGCTGGATCTCTTAGATCTATTATCGATGCTGTTGTTGGTGCTTCATTGATGTCAAAACCATTTCATGAGGCTTATGATTTAATAGAAGATATGGCTACCAATAATTTTCAATGGCCTTTTGAAAGGTTGAATCATAATAAAGGAGCCAATATTCACGAAACTAATGCTTTTGCCATGTTAGCAAATCAAGTTGCTACAATTTCAAGGAAGTTAGACCAATTTTTAGACCAATTTGGAATGAATTTGGAATGAATTTTCTCAACCAATTCCTATGATTGAAGAGAATTCATTAGGCTAAATGGTAGATTCTCAAGCATGATTAGAAAGTCTTAATGCCATAAATAATAAGCAGAATAACTCATTTTCAAATTATTATAACTCAGGTCGGAAGAACCATCCCAACTTCAATTTGAATAATACTACGGGTGGTAATAATCAGCAATGAGGGAACAATCAAGTCAACCCATTGGAAAATTGGAACAATCAAGGGAATAGTAATTATATACTTACTTATCCTCTAGGCTTTGATAGTAATCCTAAACTTAAGAAGAAGGCGTTATCTATAGAAGAAGTGGTGTTACAAATGGGAAATTAGTTACGAAGTTAAGAAGCTACAATTAGAAATATTGAGAATCAATTATTTCAACTCAGAAGTGGAAGAGAATTGGAAGGTAGAGTTCAAAAAGAGACTAAAGTAGAGAGAGAAGAGATTGAAAAACCCAAATAGGATGCTTTAAAAGGTTTAGAGAGACCTATTTCTTCACTTAAAGTTGATTTGTAAAAACCACAACATTCATTTCCTTAGAGGCTTCAACAACAAAGGCACGATAAGCAATTTTCAAAATTTATGGAAATTTTCAAGAAGCTTATAATTAATATTCCATTTACTTAAGCTCTAGAACAAATGTCAAGCTATGTTAAGTTTATGAAGGATATTCTTAACAGGAAACATAAGTTTGAAGATAATAAGACTGTTGCACTTAGTGAGGAGTGCAGTGCTTGCAGTGCTATAATTCGTGCTATAATTCGGAAAAAGCTTCCTGAAAATCTTAAAGATCCTGGTAGCTTTACAATTCCATGTGCAATAGGAAACAAATTTTATAGAAAAGTTTTATGTGATTTAGGACCAAGCATCAACCTTATGTCATTATCAATATTTAAGAGATTGAGATTAGGAGAAATAACCCCTACTATTGTAACTTTGCAGTTAGCAAATCGTTCAATAACCTATTCTAAAGCAGTTATAGAATATGTCCTAGTGAAAGTGGATCAACTTATCTTTTCTGTTGAGTTCACTGTGCTAGATATGGAGAAAGATAAGGAGATACCTGTCATTTTAGGGAGACCTTTCCTAGCCACAGGAAGAACAATGATAAATGTGCATAAAGGAGAATTAATTATGTGAGTCAATGATCAAACCGTTACATTTAAAATTTTAAAATCAATGAAATACCCTACAAATGGTAATAATAATGAATGCTATAGAATGGATATTATAAGATACTTAAGTGAATGTCATTTCAAAATAAATTATAAAAAAAAATCTAAAATGAAAGAGTTGGAACACAAGCAAGAAGAGGAATTAGTTCAATATGAAGATTTATATAAGGAAGATTCAAACTATGTTCAAGAAAGTTTTAAGGTTTTGGACACAACAGAAAAAGATACATCTTTTTGTCCATCAATTGAAAGACCTCTTGAGCTTGAGTTGAAGTTGCTTCCTGAACATTTGAAGTATGCCTTTTTAGGTGATTCCTCTATATTACTAGTCATAATTTCCTTAAAATTAACTTCAAAAGAAGAAGAGAGTTTGTTGAGAGCTTTTAAGAGTTATAAGAAAGTCTTTGGATGGACAATTGCTGATATAAAAAGAATCAGCCCTTCAATTTGTAATTTGTAAATTCATATGGGAGAGAACTGCAAACCTGGGGCTGATCCTCAAAGGAGATTGAATCCTATTATAAAATAAGTTGTTATTATGAAATTTGTTAAGAAAAAAATTTTAAAGTGGTTAGATGCTGAAATTATCTACCCTATTTCAGATAGTGCATGGGTTAGTCCAATTCATTGTGTTCCTAAGAAAGGAGGAGTGACTGTGACTTTGAATGAACATAATGAGTTAATACCAACAAGACAAGTCACAGGATGACCAATATGCATTGATTATAGAAAATTAAACCTCGCCACAAAGAAAGATCATTTTCTACTACCCTTTCTAGATTAGATGTTGGATAGACTACCTGTGGATAAATACTTTTTTTTCTAGATGGATGTACTGGTTATCACCAAATATAAATAGCTTCTGAGGATGAATAGAAAACAACTTTTATCAGTCCTTATGGTACATTTACTTTTAGAAGCTTTTAGAAGAATGTCATCATTTGATTTATGTAATGCACCTGCTACATTTCAAAGATGCATGATGATTATTTTTTGTGATTAAATAGGAAAATGGATTAAAGATTTTATGGATGAATTTTCAGTGTTTGGAACTTCATTTTACTCATGTTTAGAACATCTATCATAATTTCTTAAGCGCCGTGAAGAAACAATTTTAGTCCATAATTGCGAAAAATGTCAATTTATGATAGCGGCAGGAATAGTTTTGGGACATCAAATTTTAGAAAATGGTATGGAAGTAGACCCTGCAAAAATTTAAGTGATAGCTAATTTACCTCACCCAACAAGTGTGAAGGAAATTAGGAGTTTTCTTAGGACATGCCGGATTCTACAGGCAATATATTAAAGACTTTTCAAAAATTGCTAAGCCTCTATGCCATTTACTTGAAAAAGATGCGATTTTTAATTTTGCTAAAGTGTGCCTAAAGTTTTTTAATTATTTAAAGAAAAATTAGTCTCTGCACCAATTATTGTTTCACCAGATTAGGAAAAACCTTTTGAATTAATGTACGATGTTAGTGATTATGCTATTGGACCTGTTTTAGGACAGAAGCATGATAAGATTTTTAAGGTTATCTACTATGCTAGTAGAACTCTTAATGAAGCTCAAATTACTCAAATTAATTATACCATAATCTACCATAATCGAGAAAGAGTTATTAGCAGTAGTATATGCTTTTGATAAATTTAGATCATACTTAATTGGAACTAAATGCATAGTTCTTATATATCATTAAGCTATTAAGTATTTAATGAAAAAGAACGATGCAAAACTAAGATTGATAAGATGGTTCTTGTTTTGCAAGAATTTGAATTTGAAATAGTAGATAGGAAATGAGCTAAGAATTAAATTGATGATCATCTGTCCAGCCTTGAATTAGAAAAACCACTCTGTTTTGAAAAAGAAATTAATGAACATTTTCTAGATGAAGAATTGTTCAATGTTAATGAGTGGTGTGTTCCATGGTATGCTGACATTGTGAACTTCATTGTTAGTGATATTATACCATATGGAATGACATACAATAGAAGTGGAAATTTTTATCTGAAGCTAAGACTTATTTTTGGGATGACCCATTTTAAGAAAGAAATAAGGAAAGGATCTTATTATTCGAAGATGTGTGCCTTCAGAAGAAACTTATGAAATTATCCAAAAATGTCATAATTTTTTGTGGATATTTTGGTGTTGATAAAACAACTTATAAAATTTTACAAACTAGATTTTATTTGCCTACAATCATTAAAGAAGTTAACACTTATATCAAAACTTGTGATCGTTGTCAACGAGTAGACAATATTTCTAGGAGGAATGAGATGTCCCTCAATTATGTGTTAGAAGTTGAGATATTTGATGTTTGGGGATTAGATTTCATGTGACCATTTATTCCATCTTTTGAAAATTTATATGTATTATTAGCAGTAGAATATGTATCCAAAGGGATAGAAGTTGTTGTTTTACCTTAATGTGATGCTCAAAGTGTTGCAAAATTTTTAAGAACAAATATATTTTGTATATTTGGGATGCCGAGAGTAATCATAACTGATAGGAGAAGTCATTTCAGAAATGTAATAATGGAGAAATTATTAAAGAAATATTATATAAACCATAAAATTGCTACTCCATATAATCCTTAGACAAGTGGTTTAGCTGAATTATCTAATCGTGAAATTAAAAGAATATTAGAAAAATCTTTAAATCCAACTAAAATAGATTGGTCAGCTAAACTTGACTTTGCTTTGTGGGCTTGTAGGACTGCATAGAGAACTCCTATAAGAATGTCCTTATACATGTTAATATTTAAAAAAAGTGTGTCACTTACCAGTTGAACTTGAGCAGAAACAATATTAGGCGATTCAAGATTTTAATTACAATTTAAAAGATGCTGGTGAGAAGAGGTTATTGCAATTGAATGAGCTTGAAGAGATAAGGAATGAGTCTTATGAAAGTGCTAAGATTTACAAAGAAAAGATGAAGATGTGGCTTGATCGGATAATTTTTACTAAATATTTTCAGCCATGGCAACAAGTTTTGCTTTATAATGCAAGATTGAGATTATTTCTAGGGAAACTTAAGTCCATGTGGATGGGCCCATTTGTTGTTATGAAAGTTTATCCCGATGGAGCTGTGAATATCAAAGATTCTAAGAATAATAAAATATTCAAAGTGAATGGTCATAGACTAAAATACTACTTTTTAGGTGACCAACTTAAATTAAATGATTTTCAAATGTTGGGTCAAGAAGAATAAGCACTGACTACGTCGGGCTGACGACGTTAAATCAAGTGCTCTGTGGGAGGAACCCCCTAGTTATCTGTGTGTTTGTTCTTATTTTTATTTTATTTTGCATGATTTAGAACATTTTGGTAGTATTTTGACTATATACTGAGTTAGTGATTATTTTAAGACCTTAAAAGATGACTTAAACATGTTAGAACAAATGTTTGAATGTTAAGTTGACTTGTGCTAAATTGAGCACTGCTGTTTAAGTGCTAAGATCCGGCGCTTAAGCGCGATAGTTAAAAAAACAAGTGTGAATTTGGTTTCTATAAGTTTTAACTTTGAATTGGTTGTCTTGAACGTGTGAGAGCAGTTCTAAGATGCGCCTAGGAGTTATGGGGGAGGTTTAGAGCCTGTAAATAGAGTGGTGTGAGTAGAAATCTCACCACACCTTCATTTAACCCTTAAATTCTAAGTGAAAAGAGAGAAGTTTTGAAAATGTCATCTTGGGAGAGTGATTTGAAGAATGAGGAAGTAATGAGAAAGAATTTTATTAGTCAAAATGTGCAAGAGATGTATAATTGTTTCCAAGCAGTTAATTTTGAAGGAATAGCGGAGAAAATCACTAAAATTGAGGCTAATGTGGTTTTAATTGAAGCGAAAGTGATGGAATTTAACGCACATCTGGATCATATGGGATGTCAACTTAAGATGCAGTTTAGCCATACTAGTTTTATATAAGAAGCAGACAAGGCAACAGATCTGAAGAACAAGTGGATTGAAAAAGATTCAACCAGAGTTTTAATCACCGTCCTTTCTTTCAGATATACATTCCAAATGCTCAAGGAGAGACTAACGATAGGCTTTAATTGGTTCCATCAACTAGAGAGTGGAATTAAATTTGTGATTTAGTGTTTATGTGTTTAGTGTTTGTTTATGTTAAGAGTGTTTTAATGTGTGTTTTATGTTATTAAAATCTAGTATCATGTTTAGGAATTTTCTCATCCAAGACTATTTTGATTGAGAATTTATGTATTTGAAAGAGTTTGTAAACATTCGTGAATTAATATAAATATTTTGTTTGTGTGAAATTTTATGTTATTTAATGTTGAATCGAATTAGTTAAGATTAGTGAATCCTGAGTAAGAGAAGAGATAAAAAGGGAGGAAATAGTTATTTATAGTGTTTTGAGACCATATAGGGTTGGTTGCCTTAATTAAGGAGTGTAGTTCACTTAAATAAAAAATAAAAAAAATTTGTACACTGGTGTCTAAGCCAAAACCCGCGCTTAAGTATCGGTCCACAAAAACTTGTTCGCAAAGGGTATTAAGTGAATTTTTGGGCAGAAAAACACCATTATCACACCTCTCTTCGCCTTCTAGCTCAGTTTTTCATGAATTGGAAGATATGGCAACGCCTTATTTGAAGATTTCTTGGTGGATTCAAGCCAAAATTATTAGATTTGATCTTCTTGAGGTAAGAGCTTCACTTATATGCAAAAAATTTTTATTCTAACCATGTATTTTGAGCACATTCATGAGCTACCCAAAAATCACTATTCATGGTAAAAATTTGAGCACTATTCATGGTACTACCCAAAAATCACTATTCATGGTAAAAATTTGAGAAAAATTGATGAAAAATGCATGGATTTGTTTGTTTAAGCTTTAAGAATTTAGTTTAGTGATTTTGAGTTGATTGTGGAATTTAATTTGAATTTTATACAATTTTTTAGAAAATGGCACAAAGAATGAAGAGAAGCAAGGGGAAAGCTAAATTCAATTCGTGTAAATTAGTCCGAGAGCTTAGGATCGATACAGTGATGCACTCCATTTAAGGAATATAATTCCTAAACGATGTTTCAAAAATTTGGGAGGAGTTGTTGAAGAGTTGATTGTTAGCAACCAGTGGGAGCAGTTATGTTATTTTTATGTTGTCGTCGTGATTTATGTGGTACAGGAGTTTTATGCTAATCTCTTGAAGGCTGATGAGGAAGGAGTCATAGTGAGAGAGAAAACAATATCATTTTCTCCTGAGGTTATTAATCAATTTTATCAATTGCCCTCGAGTACTTTGTGTTTTTATGCAAACTATAGTTCTACTAAGGAGGAGCAAGACGAGATTATTTCATCTTTGACTGATGGAAGAGGATTATGGAAAATTACGAATGAGAGAAGAGTAAACTTTTCTACTTCAAAGTTGGATGTCACTGCAAAGGCATGAAATTATTTTATTTCTTCTCTTTTGCTGCCTACAAATCATTTAAGTGAAGTGACTCAAGATAGAGTAACCTTGTACTACTGTATTAGCAGTCTAAGCCTATTGATATTGGAGGATTGATTTATGGAGTTATTATCAGTTCTGTTGCCACTGCTGCTTCTACAGGTTTAGGATTTGCATCCTTGATCTTTTCATTATGCGAGCTGGCTGGTGTTAGATATGATAGCTGGGAGGAAATCTTATAGCCTTTGAATCCCATTACCAGTGTGAATGTGAAGGGCTCTTGTAGTTCTGCTGCCTCTACTCCAAGAGCTTCTAATTCACATGCAACTTTATCACAGAGTCATACTTCTGGATTTGATTCTCACTCAGAGATATTACGGAGGATTTTGGACAATGTTAACATCACTGCGGATAAGGTATTGAATTTAGAGCACTTTGCAGACCATATGTATGGGTATATGCAGAGACAAAGTGATTATCAGGAGGAATACAACATAGCTATGGAGCATCTCAATAGAGGAAATCAAGATGTAGTATTTCCTCAGTATCCTAGATATCCACCATATGAGCCTGCAGCTGTTAGGCCTAGTGATGATAGTGATGAAGAAGAGGGTGTTGATTAGTTGGGATCTTTAGTTCTGTTTTATGATTCTAGCTTTTGTATTGTTATGAACTTTTGTAGGTATTAGTGTTCTATACTTTTTGTTATGTTTTCAGTTGTGATTGTAAAAAATGCTAGTTTTTATTATGTTGTGTTTTGTTTCATACACATTCTGTGATGTATTTGTGTTTAGTGAGTAGTTATTATGTGTGGTAGAAATTGTTTTAATTGTGTTGTTGTATTTAGTTAGATTTTGCTGAACATAATTCTGGAATATTAGAATGGTTTAGAATTTAGCTAACTTACTACTTAAATCTGCATGTTTAATATTTTTAATTTACTACCAGTTATTTTTCTTTATGTTGCAATCATGTATGTTTGTTAGTGTGTTTATTTGCTTTTATAATGTATTCCACTGCATAATGAATCTCTATATTAAGTTAATTAAAATTTGATCAATTAAATTCTTACTCCTATTTTTAATTTTTGCACTTGCATATTTAGGATATAAAAATTTCTGCAAGCATGTTATAGTTAATATTAATTCTTGTTTATTTATATATGATGCTAAAATGTTTTATTTCTATTAAAAATTTAAGTTTGGGGGGGATGAAAAATTTTAAAGAAACTTAATTTGTTCTTAAATGTATTTCAATTGAAATTTGATTTTGATTTCAAAAATTATTATGTATTTGAAGTTATATTAGGGAAGTAAAATTTTGAATTTAGAAATGAGTAAGAGAATGTAGTTAAAGTTCATAATAATAAAGAAAAACTTAAAGTTAACTTTTTTTAGTGTGGAAAATGTTAAAAAAAGTGTAACTGTCTTTAGTAGGAGAAATTGTATTTTTAAAAAAGTTAGAAATTTAGACCTTTTATTTTCAACACATAAATTTCTTTTATTGAAATTAATTTTCAAACCTATTATTATGTATTTACGTGAAAGAAAAAAATCAACTCTTTGCTTTAGAAATGGAAGTGTGGAATTCAAAACCATTAAATGTCTATCCAGATCTAGTAATTCTTGCCTGGAAAAGAAAAAGTAAAAGGAAAAAAAAGAAAAAGAAAAAGATAAGAAAAAGGAAAGAAAAAGATAAGAAAAGAAAAAGTTGAAAAAAGAGAGGAGAAGCTTGAGGATTAGTGTCTAATAAAAAATTAGTTTCACATCTGATCTTTTTAAAGTATAAGACTTGAGAAACTCTTAAGCTTAAGGATATAATATAGTGAGTAAAATTATGCTTAATAAAAATTTTTAAGTTGAGATGATAAAATACAATCTATATTTGAAAAATCTACAATATTTCTGAATTAGATAGAAACTCATATTTTCATATTTCTGAACATTAAAAATTTATAAATATTAAGTTAGTCTCATTTACTAATATTTTTTTCTAGATTAGAATACTATATTTCAACATCAAAATTTTAGTAACTAAATTTTAGTAACTCCTAACTTAGTAACTCCTAACGAAACTCATATACATTATCTACTTATGTTGGTTTTTAAATATTGAAAGGCCACTTGAGGACAAGTAAAATCTTAAGTATGGGATATTTTGATACGCCTAAAATATATAGTATTTTTATACATATTTTTATACCTATTTTTGAGATTTTGTGTTTTAATGAAAGGTATTTGTGTGTTTTTCTTTAAAATATAATCAAATGGATAAAAAATGCTAAAAGGAGTGAAAAAGGGTCAAATTTGGAGCAAAAATGAAGAAAGGGGCAAAAAATGTACAAGGGCACCTAAACGCTCAAGTCTGACGCCTAAACGCCAGATGCTCCGCGCCTAAGAGCCAGGTACCCCGTGCTTAAGTGCCAGAAGTAGTTACATGATGATTTATTTAATTTGAGCGGTTTTTTGAAAAGGTGTTTGAAGCAAACCTTGATAAAAACGTGGGAAATAGCCCATGGACATGAAAATTCATTCAATTGGCTTTTGAGGAGGCAACTTCTAGAAGATTCATTGAATGGAGACACCTTTTTGAAGAGAGACCATGACACCCCTTGGATTTTTATGAGAAAACACTTAGATTTTCCAGAAAGGGAGGCCAGCAACCCATCAAACCTTACAACCACCATCGCTGCTGCCGCCACCGCTGACCAGATTTATTTTATTTTATTTTATTTTGAGTGTTAGTTTGTATTGTGAGAGAAGGAAGAGAATTCAAAGGAACTTCAAGAAATTTGATGGAGAGAATTTGAGATAAGTGTTTATCTTTGTGTCAGCACTTGGTTTTAGTTTATATTTTTTTTTTGTGAAGTATTTCTACATTTAAACTCATGTGTGGTTTTTTTATCTTTTTCCTTAAACTCATGTGCATGTTTTCTCCATGGATTCTGAGTAGTTTTTTTATCTTTCTCCTTAAAATGATAACTGATTAAATACTTAAAGGAAGTTGTGTAAAGTATTAGACTTCATTGTTGGAAGAAGTTGTGATGATTCGAAACCTTGCACTTCATTTACTTCTTAATTTGACCAATTAAGATGTTAATACCTGTTGTGAGATGTAAGATCTGAGACGGTATTGTCTCAGCCAACAAATGGTTTGAATCACATATTGATTTCACGAATGAGAATGTAGTCATGGGGTTGAGTGTAAATAAATATGAAAAAAAACTTTTTAAAATTATAGAGTTAGAGAACTTTAGAGTAACTGGCTAAAGCCCCCAATTTGGTTTTTAGTTTTAGGTTTTGATAAGAGATGGAGATGTGAGCCCCAGGTGGAGGGAGAAGAGGGAACTCTAGTGTGAGAGCTAGTTTCTCCCTGCCTAGCCGGTCTTTATGACTAGTCAAACTATGTATTAGCCAATGTTCTATATAGCATCTCTAGTACGGGTAAAAAATATTATTGCTCTTATTTGACACAACACATTTAGCATACTTCCACAATATAATTTCTATATTTATCACTGATTCATAAAAATAAAAAAAAAAGATTTTATTTATAATGCTTTCATTTTGCAAGTATTTTAGTTAAGTTAATTAGTTTCTTACTTTATTTTTAATTATAAAAAATTACAGAAAGAATCAAACTTTCATTCCTATTTTAGCATCTTATGTTTTAGTAAAAGTATATTGCTAAGTAAAACTTTGCTATCTAAATTTAGTCCTCTCCATAGGTTCATTATTTGAGACTTAATCAGAAAGTTGTATATTACTTGATAATAATACGTATACTTGGTAGTATCCCATATTGAAATAATATAATTACATTCTTATTTGTTTCATAGTGAAAAATTTACCTAATTTTTGCTTTGGTCAAGTTTTTGACTTGGTCGCAAATTAAGAATAACTATTAAGAAAATTAATCATAAAATCGTATACATCGCATTTTACAAATATATATATATATGTATATATATATATATATATATATAGGTAATCGGGATCACATAGCTACGCCCAAAACTTCAATTGTAGATACATAAAACACAAGCCAGATGACTTGTACATCTAACATCTTAACTTCAACTTTTATATTCATTCCACTAATTTCTTATGTGTTACATTTCATACAACCAGAGATCTGTTCTTTTTTTAAGAACCACTAAATTCTCATATATTACATTTCTAATAACTAAAACTCAATATTTTAATATAAACCACACAATTCTTATGCATTACATATCCAACACCTAAACTTATATATATTTCACATACAAACCAAAACATTCTTATATATGAGATAAGCAAACCCTATGCTTCAATTAAATACACCTCACACAACTCGGACGAATTACATGTCCAACACCTAATCTTCCTTTTTTTTCATATATTCCCAAAACTTTACACCTTACATAGGAAACACCAAAACTTCAATTATTTTTCAAAAAAACCACACGATCCCCATGTATTACATGCCTTATAACGAAACTTCAATATTTACATACAAAGCACACAGTTCTTGTGTATTACTTATCTAACCCTGAAACTCCGTTCTTTTAATATCAAAAAACAATCATTCGGAAAAATACGAATGGGAAGATCGAAAACTGAGAGGAGAAGCTTACCTGAGCTTGGAGTGGAAGAGCAATCACGGGAGACGCGAGTTCACCGGAGAAAACTCAATGATTTTCAGTGGAGAAATGTATCGCCGGAGCAACCTATCGAATAGTGAAGAGAGCGAGATTAAAATTTTTGGCATTCTAAAATAAATTAGTGTCGGAAATACTATTGGCCAGTTTGAAGCTGTTAAGTGGAAATGTTACGTTGATAACTTGTGGACACTAATGTTGACGGAAAATATTTGTGACCACTTATAGGGGACACTAAAGTCTACGCAAATATTTTATGTTGAAATTATTTCATGCACAATTCGTTTGTGACAATTTATGACGCCAAACAGATGCAATTTTGGAGCTTAAGTTTTCATCGAAAAATATTCGACATTAAATCTGATGCCATTTAACTGACAGAAATATGAACCAGATAGATTTTTAAATGTTTACATCGTAACCAGCACTATAATTGTTAAACCATTATCTTAATTATAATTTTGAGCCGGGCCTTTTTTTTTGGGCTCAAATTATATTATTTTCCTTTTTTTTTTCAATGTGGATTTGAGAACGTTTCTCCATGCAATTAACATCCAATGTAATTCTTTGTCCAGAAGCCAAACGTAATATTTGTTCATCGCATGCGCCATTAAAAGGCTACGTAGATTCTTCCACGCCGCCTTCAACATTCAAAATCTTTCTTGGTTCCTCTTCATTTAAAGAATAAAATCGAGGCCGTTCAATTACTCCTCTTCCCTAAAGCTTTATAAAATCGTGCGCACTCGCAGTTTCCCTTCCATCTTCTGCTCTCTTGCGCACTCGCACGTTCAGATTCTCTTTCTCTCCCTCTCTCTCTCTCTCTGTAAAGCCTATCAAGATAGTGGCTTCAGCTCCTCATCTAACAAAAGGAAAATGGGAGAAGCTGCGCCTGCCGTGATGCCGGAAACTCCGCTGCCAATGCCAGCAGTGGCTTCACCGGAAAAAATCTCTCTATACGTTGGAGATCTCGACGCTGGGGTGTCAGAGGAAGATTTGGTGGGCACGTTCGCTTGCTTTGGAACCATTCTCTCTACGCGTGTCTGCCGAGATCGCAGTTCAGGCGAGTCCCTCCGCTACGGTTACATCAATTTCACTTCCAAATCATGTGGTAATAGCCTCCTCACCCGTTATTTATGTTATGCCGATCTCTTTCTATGATTGATCTTTTTATCTATGGAAGCCGAGAAAGCATTCCAAGCGATGAATCACGTCGTTCTAAAAGGGAAGCCCATGAGGATCATGTGGACTGATCGGAACCCCATTGGAAGGAAGAATGGGGTTGGCAATCTTTTCGTTAAGGTTAAAACTCTACAGTCTATCCTCGCTTTTCAAGGGTGGTTCAATGTTTCCTTCTAGTTATGCGTTTTCAAGATGTAACTAGGGGTTTTATGGGGCATGAACAGAATCTTGATGAATCGATTGGTGGAGTGGAGCTCGAGAAGTTGTTTAGACCTTTTGGTCAGGTAGTTTCTTGCAAGTTGCAGCTGGATGAGAATGGTCGAAACAAGGGTTTCGGATTTGTTCAAATGAATAACGAAGAGGCAGCCCTATCCGCCATGACAGCTCTTCATGGGACAGTCCCCGTTGGTGCCTGCAAGAAGCTGTGAGCTCTCGCTCCCCCCGTATATTCGGAAACCGATCAGCCTAATATTTTTTCTTTGTGTGTAATATTTTTTTCCTTCTGTTAGGTTTTTTTTTGTCCCTTTTTTGAACTGTTTTGCCTGTTTGTTTGTGCGTAATTTTGGATATTCTGCTCATAATGTTTAATTCTTTTTGTTCTAGATGTCCTCTGGTTCAGAATTCTTATGATTACTTGGATGCCATATTGCTATTTTCGGAAATGTTTTATTTATCTATTTTGTAGCAAATTTTAGATGCTTTATCAAGATTTGACGTGCAACATTCATACACTTCTGTGGAAATGATTTATTAGTGAGTTTCCAATGGATGTTTGCCACCATAATTTATTTCATGGTATCAGCTACGTCGCAAAGTTTGTTAGAAAGTTTGAGAGGAAAGAAACGTCGCAACGGCCACGGGGCGGCAGCAATCTTTACATCAAGAATCTTGAAAAGGACTTCTCAAGTGACATTCTTCGAGAAATTTTCTCTGAATTTGGGATAGTGAACAGTGCTGTCGTTATGAAAGATGAAAATGGAAAGTCTAAGGGCTTTGGATTTGTTAGTTTTGAATCACCAGAGAACGCCAAAAAGGCAATGGATATTATGAACGGTGCAAAACTTGGTAACATTCACTTGCCGTTGTTAGCACTAAAATCATTTTATCCTTTTCATTTTTCTGTAGTAACACACGTGACAATAGGATCAAAGATACTTTATGTGGGGCCAGCTCAGAAGAAAGTTGAGCGAGAGAACATGAGGAAGAAGTTGCTGAATAATGCAGATAGCCAGCAACTCAATAAAATACAGGTTGATAAGACCAGCTGCTGAATAACATTGGAGCTTCTAATACACAAATTTCTCATGCACTAGTTGTTGCCACATTATTCATTGGTTTGTTCGGACATTCAATTTCGGATTACTAATAAGCACTTACTGCAATTCTTTAGGGTACCACTGTCTATGTGAAGAACTTAGACGATTCCATTAGTGATGAGGCCTTGCAAGAACGTTTTGCTTCATGTGGGAAGATACTGTGGTCAAAAGCATGTCGTTATGGTAACGGACGGTGCAGAGGATATGGATTTGTGTGCTTTTCTTCATTTGAAGAAGCTAGCAAAGCTGTTGTTACACTTAATGGTTAGCAATAATTGTTTTTAAATATAAAAATTTAAGTCCATAGTTCTACTTCCTTCCTGATTGACATTACTTTTATCCAGGGAGCAAATTAAATGGGAAGCATCTATACGTTGCCATTGCACAACAAAGAGAAACTTGCTTCAACTCTTCGCAGTGCCAGCGTTCTTCGACCTTTAATTGCCCATTTATATCCCACCCACCTTACTACATCGAACTAACTCATGACGTGGCATCCGTTTATCAGCCCTGTAGAATAGGTTTACCCATGGAAAACCGAGCATTCCAACATCTCACCGCCGCACCTTTGGTAAGCAACAATCTTAGACTCATTACTTTATTGAGCCTCCGTTAAATGTGTGGGAGGGAGTGTATTCTAGACATTAATTGCACATAGATTATTTATATTCTGCAGGTTTATTCCCCAAACGAGCATGTTCGACCTTATTTGAGGCCCACTGACATGATTGCCCCGCTAAGGCCAACATGCCATGCTCCTGTCAATTCGCCAATGAATCCTATTATGGTTTGTCTACCACAAGAAACATTTTATATGCCGGTAGGCCACAAGCTCAATCTACTACATCACCCATATTCTTGATAATGGATGTGATATTATACACTTTCTATATTCTTTGTAATGATTTGTGTGTGGCGAGGTAGGCAATAAAGTTGTATGTTGTACCATCAGTTGATATCTAACTCTATATCTTAGGAAATCTTGCCTCCGTATTTCAATTTGTATTCAGATCTTAATTTTGAAAATAATAATCAAGATTTATGTGTTAGCAGGAAGGATATGAGGATGACTATTATCTGAATCAGAGATATCTTCACCCTTCGAGATATGGAAAAGGGATAAAGAAGACACAGAAAGTTCAGCTTCAGCAGCCAAGTGGTAATGGAGTAAAGAGAGCATTTAGCAACACTGTGCCCCGAGATCAGCAGGCTTTGTTGAGCAAGCTTGATAAATTAGATCCTCAGCTGCGAAAGTCTACGATATTGGAATTTCTCTACTGCAATGTACCAAAGCTGGAGGTAGCATCTTTTTTACGTTCTATTAGACTGCTTTTTTTTTTATTATTCTTTTTAAATTAACTATTCCGGCGTCTCTTGTATTTCGAAGCCTAAGCATGCATCGGCGATAGCCAACATGTTGCTGGAAATGAGTAGCACCAGAATCCAAGAGATTTTGTCTAAGCCTAAGGTGCTAGCTCAACTGGTCAAGGAGACTACTGCTAAAGGACAGAGAGTTGAAGACCAAGTTCCAGCATCCAAGGCCCCGCAGCTGACTGAGATCTGAAGGCTAGGTTTCTGCTCCAACATTTTAGAATATGTTAAAAGGCAAACGATGATTTCCAAAGATTTTGGAGTGAATAATAGTTTCTGATTAGTTTGCTACAATTTCTTTTTTTTCAAACATTGTTGCTTCTGTTTTTCTTGCTTTGATTTGCCATCCTTGTTTCGCTAAAGCTGAATGGTAATTTCAACAACTATTAAGTGAGAAAATCCGAAAATCCGGCTGTACTTGTGAGGTTTTTCTTACCATGTCTCCTTAAGTGGCACAAATTTTGTTGCTACGGTACATTCCACTGACACCGATGAATTAATATCAAAGCAATGTATCTTACAAATGCTGTAGCAGATTTGATTCAAAGGTTGATTTTAATTTCAAATTTTTCTCATTTACAGTGAATCATTCATGGCATTAGTCAGGAAAATGACATAAAAAGCGAAAAATAGGAGATTGACGAGATAAGGAGTGACATAGCACCCGAAAAACAAAATTAAATACAAAAGATTCCGCCTGACAGGAGGATGGGTGGTTTCATTTGTGGAGTGTCATCCGGATGTCCCGATAATATTGTAGATTACACCACTCTATTCTAAGTGCATAATGGTGTGGTTTACAATGCACACCATCATCCAGATGCCCATTGTTCCTACCGTAATATTTTTTTATCGGTTGTGTGGTTGCAATCACTATATTTCCAAGTGATTACGATAAAGGAAAGAAGACATGAGCCTAGCTGATGTGGTTTATCCACAGTAGAAGTCAATTAAATAACCTTGCAAAAAATGCTACATTTTAAAAATATTTTTTTAAAAAATTTAATATTTAAAAATGGATATTTTAAGAAAAAAATTAATAAAACCAATAAAGTTATCATAACACATGATGACAAGTGTCATATGGATTTGGTTAGCCAAGTGATGACTTTTTTTCATTTATTCTAATTAACATTTCAAATGACCTGATTTGTAGGTTAAATAACTTAATTGTAAACCAACATCAAGCTCTTAATAATTTACCTTTACAATTTAGATATGGAGAAATGAAAGGGAACAAAGCTAAGGAAGCTTTCATCTAGAGGATTTTTTGAATCAAACCAAAATACAAAAGTGCTCAAAGTTGCTAAGAATAAAGGAGCCGAGCAAACTATCAGACCAAGTTGCAAACCTTAAGAAACTCACCTTGCAAAATTACAGCACGAATAAAACTATCCAAATATTGCTATTTATACAAAGAAACTAAGACAAATGGAAATGACTTACAAGCTAATACATATAGCTATACAATTGAAATCAAGTAAGCTATGGGATTAGCTATTGAAGATGTTGTCTTCTATGTTGAGGTGGCTCTTGCAACTTTCCTTTGGAACTTTGGATGACGTAGATCTTCAAATAATATATTTCCTTCATCTTTGGGGTGGTTGAGTTGTAGTTTACTTGATAATATGTAGGTTTATAAAAGCTTTGTCTTCAATGGTCTAATCAAACAAAATGTTGTTAGGTAAACTCCAACATCTCTCCATTTCGTATCGACTCTTAATGCTTCATTATTTTCACAATATGAATTCCTCAAGATAATAGAAGATCATTTTTAAACATAATAGAGTTTGTCAGATATTTGTTCAAGTATGAAACTTCATAAAGAGTACCATCGAACTTGTTAAAGTTGTTGTCATACAATTGACCAATATTTCTAACTATCAACATTTGTACTTTTATCAACCATATAAAGGAGCACATGATCATATGAAAATACTAATTCTAGCTTAAATAAGAGGACATGATGAACATTTAAGTTAAATAGGTATCACATATTCCTAGATGGACAGTCTCTCAATAACCACTACCATCCAAAATCAAATGGGCAACTGAATAGCTTAGCTATCATAAACCAAAATTCAGATGAGTGATGCTGTTAGATTTAGTGTCTAAGTTTTGCAATTATTTGTCAATATTACGAAATACACGACGAATATAATAATAAATATACAATATAATCTAAACAAAAATACCTTTTATTAAAATAGTTTATCTTTAAAACTCTTTTTAAACTGCCAAATCCCTTTTAAAATCAACACAAGTATATGCATCTCTCAAGTAAAAAAGACCTCTAAGAGAGTTCTAAATATTAATAACACATGGAAGTTGGAAAATCCTATAAGTAGATTTTTAAAATTATTTTAGAATTTAAAAATATAAAAATAAAAGTAAAGTGCGAAGTTTGAATATTAACTTCTAAAGTGAATACTATATAAAATGCAATTGAAAGATAAAGTTAACTAATTAAAAATTAAACTTTCAAAAGTAAAACTACGAAAACTAAACAAAGAGTTTGTTGATGGAAGATTCAAATTTAAGAAAACATCCTTCCCCTTTAAAATGAGTATATGGAATGTAAAAAGATTAAAATCAATTGTAAATATATATAAATTTTTTTTTTGCCAAATAGGAGCAATCCTATTCCTTACCCTCTTCCAAGTTTTATAAACAATATTGACTAATCTAGAGTTTGGTCCCTAATTTTGTGGTTAGGCTGGGAGGATACCGACTACCATTCTAGAGCTCCCACTACTCCCTTCCCTGAGGGCTAATAATTTCGCATCAATTTCCAATCAACTGGACCAAATTGGGGATTTTAATCTGTCACCTTAAAATCTCTACTTCTGCAGCCAACAAAGTATCAACAAAGTATATTTCCCTCTTGCACTCAATTCCATGGATGACATACTCTCCCATGAAATTAAATGTGATTCTCTCCTATTGTATAAATCATAGCCCTTTTCAGAACATATGTTTCTCAACAAGTTTTAACATTTCAATTGGCCAGATTGAAAAAAAAAATAAAGATTGGAGTTCAAATCATCACAAATTATTAACATTTAAAACCATAACAAAAAAACTCAATTCTTCACAAAACCATATCTCAAAGTAGGGAGAATGATAAAGAAGACTACTCAGAATTCATTAGAAGGATACAACAAAACACTGATTTCATATATTAAAACAAGTTTAAAAAACAAAATAAATAAAAGACACAACTTATCTCACAATCCTTCCCAATTAAATCCCTAGAAGTTTCATCTAAGTCTTTCTCTCTGTACAAGCACACTCAATTCTCTCTTAGAAGTGTAGTGAAGAAGAAACCTCCCACCTTCCCTCTCCACTTACAACACTAATAGAAAATCTCCTCTTCTCTTGTCCTTGCCTTTCACGCCACCCCCACTTTCTCTCTTTTTCATCCCCCCTAAACTCCTTGAAGTCTTCCTCTTTTATTTTGGGCTACCTTCTTTCAAAAGGAATTCAAAATTCCCTCCAAAATTCTCTCTAAAAGTCAACTCTTTTAAATTCAAAAGATGCGTAATTCGATCCAAGAGACATATCCCTTCATAAAAGAACATTCTAAAGTGTTTAGGTGCATTGAATTACTCCAATAGGTGTGTAGAAAAAGTGCTCCTTTGAAAATTTGCCCAAAATTCATCTCGAATCGCCTTAATCTGCAAAAAGTCGTCTCATATAATCCAAAGAATTGGCTGTTTTAGCTTCAAATTTTGTCATTTTTTTCATTTTTGCTCCAAATACCTAAAAATGTTATAACTGAAATAAAATCATAAAAATACCCTTCTTTAAAGTGCAATATCTTCAAAAATAAGCATAAATTATTTACTTAAAATTGTATATAATTTTGGTGTATCAAAGTCCCTCAAACTTAAAAGTTTCTTATCCTCAAGTGACACTTATACTATATAAAGGCTAATGACTCAGGATATAGATTTACTTATAACTTCTATACTTTAGTTTCATAAATAGAATAACAAAATTTAAGAAAACCTTTAATAACTTAGAGTCAAATTTTAAGTCTAGTAATACTTAGTAATCAAATTTAAGATTTCTGAATCTCTATTTATTTCAAGAAGAATTGCAATTTAGCATAATAAGGACATTTAGAATATTTAGATGAAAAAGAACTTCATGAAGACTTTACTAGGAATGCTACAAATACTCTAATACAAGTTTAGAAAATGTAGCTCATTCCTTAAGTCGATTCAAGTGAAGCCAATTTTTTATTAGGCTTCTTCTCAAGCTTCTCCTCAATTATTTTTCTTTTCTTCTCTTTTCTTTTCTTTTTCTTTTTGGATGTTTTCAATCCTTTCTTTTATTTTTTATTTTTTTTTTCTTTTTCAAGTGAGGATTACTATATCTAGATAGTCTTTAATGATTTCCAAACTTCACTATCCTCTTCTTAAAGTTAAACCTCTATAACTTTCTTCACTTTATAAATTCATATTAGTTTATGATTTTTCATAAAGTCTCATTCATTTCTTCTTACATGAAACTATAAAATTATTAATATTTCAAAAATACAATTTCATTTACTTTAAATAAAAAAGTATAGTCTTATCATATCATGTCAAATATTTTTAACTTTAGAATTGACCTTCATTATTAAAAATTTTTTACCTAAAATTACCACAATATTTATAAACATAAGTATAGTCGTATATAGTTATCAAAAGTTATGCTCTAATACCAAAGGTCGTGTTAAATTAATTAATTTTAAGAATATAATTAATTGAGGACAAAAAAATTTTAGTTTACTTCTTTTCAAAAGAAATTTTTCTTCGCCCCAAACATAAGTTTTTAAGTAATTTTAAAAATGTTTTAGTACAAAATTTTTGTAAGTGAAAGAAAACAGTAAATGCATGAAAATAAAAACTAACCTATAGAGGATTTATGATGAAACTGGGCTTTGGTATACTGCAAGTTTTGACTTTAAAAACATACACACAATATACAAAACATACACAAGACTTTAAAGTATTAAATGAAACATAATATATTCTAAAGAACTTGCTGAGAATAGAAACACAAAAACTAAAAAAAAAACTGAAAATACTAAAAATACAGAAAAAGTAAAAGTCAACAGTTATTATTACAATTATGTCCACAATACAACGTGAAAGTTTTTACAACAACAATTCTTAAATGAAAATACAATACATTTCAATCACAAATAGCAAACAAACAAAAAAACATACTATATTAGACTCATAAAAGTATCAGTCTTCATCTCCTTCCTCTTCATCATCATCATCTTCTTCTTTCTCTTCTTCGTCTTCATTTCGAATAGAAGCATAGGGAGTGAAACTGGGGCAAGGAGGAAAATCCACATTAGGCTCTCCCCTAAGATGTTTAACCATGGCATTCTCAAAATCAATATCATGTTGAACTTTCTTCTACTGATATTCATCACTACAAGCATTTCTTGCTCCAATATTTCTCAATTAACCCTGAATATTAATTATGTCCATTTTTTGAATCATCAGTTTTTCCATAATGTTTTCTAATAATGCAGGGCGAGACGTAGATGCCCCTGCAGCTGATGTAGAGGGTCTATCCCTTCTTCCCCTTTTAGATTCAATAAATGATTCAACTCTTTGAATCATATGCCTCCCAATAGGATTTTGTGGCTATAAACTTTCTTTTTTTTTATGAGAATCTACTCTTGATTGCTTACATAAAGTGAAAATCGAAGCAGGGTATCACAAACAACTAGCTGTAGAGCTACCAGCTATACTTCGAGCATGATGAACTATAAGTGCACCAACATCTATTGCTTTCATGTTCTGAATGCAATAGTTCAACAAAACTCTATCTTTTGTAACATCGAAAAGATGATTCATTGGTAATAATCTATGAGAAATAAAGTGATGTCTAACCTTTGGCTGGCTAGTCAACATGGAAGCAGGGAAGTTAACTATATTGTTATTCTTAATTTTCCACTCTTCACTTCCATCAGTCAAAAAGGCAAGCACTTCATCCAGTGATGAATCAGTCACAACGAATGCACTGTACTTGTCGAAAAATACATCTCTCAGCCCATAAAAAGCAGTGATACCATCAGTAGTAAATTCAACTTGTATACCTCTAACCAATATGTGGCCACCAACAGTTAACCCAAGTTAGCGTAGAGCTCACGAATCATGGGGACAATCACTACTACAGTGAAGTAGCAAAATCTTTCCCAGTCTCTGATGATGATCAACCTTTCGATCTCTCCACCTGGGTTTGAAAACGCCCTTTCTTGGATCAATCTCTTGGTCTCCATTTGAGTATTGTAACTATGTTGGGCCTATGTATTGTAACTATGTTGGGCCTTGAAGTTAACAAATCTTCATGAATCAAAATCTTTGGATGGCCTTCCTCTCTTAACTCGTGGAGCCATTGGAAATTCTATAAAAATCCAAATAAATTCCAAGTAGATTACTAAATAAAAAATTTAACTCCTCAAGCAAGAATATTTTATAAGAAACTTTTTACCATGACTTTTCTTCAAGCTTTTTCATAAAAAAGCCCAAATTTTAGATCTTCCATAATGTAGGATTCCATAATGTAGGAAAAATCCACAGGAAAAATCCACAGTGAAAATAAAAAATTTCTAAGTTAAAGTGAAGCTCTTACCAAGAGAATATGAAATCTATGATTTTCGGCCTCCAAAATCTTCTCTACCGTCCTCAATAAGAAGCCTTATGTCAAGGTTTCGAGGTAGGAGACGACACAAGCCGTAAAAATGGAGCTTGTCCATGCAATTTTGCAATTTTTTATGCAATCTGGCATGTTCGGGCCTTTGGCGTATCATGCGACAACGCTTCGTAAATTGGCACATCATGTGTCAGAGCTTAAATTCACCAGATTTCAGTTTCTATGGAAACTTGCTTTGTACGGCCTAATGTCAACCACTAATTAACTCAAATGAACATTTTTAAACATATACAGACATCACTTTAACACCAAACTTTCACAAAAAACACAAAACTCACATTTATATATTAAATCCGCGCTATTACAAACTAACAATTTTTAAGTCAACAAATATCAAATTCAATATTCTAAAGCAAAACAACATCCTAACACTGAAATCTAAATATCAAAATACAAAGCATAAACATAGATAGTGCAAAAATAGAGAGGAAATACAATCCAACACAACAAACTAACACAAGCAGTATTAAAAAAAATGTTCCGTGCAAAAATTAAGTTCAAGCATCTTCTTCACTCTCATCCTCCTGGATATCTTCCATCGATTGGTAGTGCATATACATGTTCTAGAAGGGTCGATATGGAAGCTCATCATTTGAATCCTCTCCAATCCAAGAATGTTTCTTGAAAATACGTACCAAACCATCTTCAATACGCTCAGTATGTTCAAAATGTTCCTTCAATCTCCAATCAAGATGATCCATCAATTAAAAAATATTCTCAATCACATATATAAAATTCAACACTTCTTTCTCTATCTTCTTGATTCTCTTCAACAGTGCATCAGAATTATAGTAGGGCTGAATAGTTGATGATTTTTAAGATCCTTGATCCATCAACACATTCATATCATTTTCATCTCTCATTCCAATACAATTGCAATAGACTTCAGGATCCATCAGCTTCCAAGGAAGAAGCACTTTTTCCCAACTTTCATAAGGTACTTGTGATTGATTGCACAGTAGAAAAATAGTGGATGGATGTCCAAGTACAGTTGCAGATCCATTAACAATAAAAATAAAAACCAATTTTATAATTATGGCTCCAATATTAACAGTCTTTCTAGTTTGAATGCAATAATTTAAAATACTGCTCTCCTTTGTTACCTTACTGATCTTTAAAGTAGGCAGTAATTTCGAAGCGGTGAAGAAGTGACATGCCTTAGAATCAAGATTTAAAAATGATGAGGAAAAACTTGCATTCCCATCATCTCTGTCCTCCCAATTCACATCTTCATCCGTAAGTTATCGGTAGAGTTCATTCATATTATCTCTTAAAGGGGTAAAATTTACATAATGGAAGATATACACATTTTCAATCATAAACATCTCGTTTATTCTTGAAGGAGTGAATTGCACAAACCTGCCTCACACATAAATTGTTCCTTGGTTGTGTTCCTTGGTTGACCTTGGTTGATCCCATGAAGATTTGCGTAAAACTCTTTCACCACAGGGACGACTAAAGCGGCATTAGTGTAACAAAACATTTCCCAATGCCTCTACGCAATAATCTATTCCACTCGAGTATTTGGTGTGTTAAATTCTCGATTCATAAACATCATTTCTTTGATTATTCTCTTCTTCACTACAACTCAATCATGCAATTTCTAGGCGTCGAAACTGACAAACTTTCTCCGGTTGAAAATTCCAAATCTCATAGAATTTTTGGAGTGAAAAGCCATTGGATTTGAAATCTAGTGGTTTTTCCCTCATTTTCTCCCTTAAAATTGACATAAGATTCAGTTTTAGGAGTTTTAAGGAGAATAAACTGCAAAAAAATGACCAAAAATAGCATGTCGGCACAATTTTAGGGGGGTAGTCCTGTGGAAGCTGTCGGTCGCCGAAATCGGAATCCCATCGCCTGCTTCAGAGAGACATTTAATTTATATATATTTTTAAGTTTAGAAGAACATGAAATCAAATCGATCCCATATCTTTCGTAGTTCAAATGAAAGAGCACTACACCTCAAGCTATGCATCTATCCAGAAAGATAAAGATTCAATCAAAAAAATAAAGAAATATATTAAATTCGTTTGGTCTGCCAAGCCGTTTTTAATTATAAGTTGACAAGTTCCTCTATTTAATATGAAGAATTAAATAGGGTTTATATTAAGCTGGGTTCTTAAAAGTTTTTTATAAAGGCAAGCCCTTATAGTTAATTATATCTTAGATAGTCAAAGTCACCTAAGAAAACTCTCGATAAAAATTAGGGGATAGTTTCTTCAAAGAGGTCAGAGGAATAGGGCTTTTCAACAAGATCAGATAAGGAGGTGTGAAAGGAGAATGACTCAAATCTGGAACATTTTTTTTTGGAATCCAAAGAAAGAGGAACTAGGGGATGTCATAGATCCTGAGGAGAACCTCAGAGACTTCCTAAGTTATCCTATGGTTTGGCTTCAATTTAGAGGAGAAATATTTAAATGTTTCATCTCGTCAATTTTTATTAATTAGCGCTTACATTCGTATGAAATAGTCACATAAATAGCCAGGAAGCTGTGAGAATTTAGATCTTGACGAATGACAACCTCAGAATTTTAAAACTGGTTAGGGCTTATATCGTATAACAAAACCATAAAAAAGCCTAAAGGAAAGATGAGGATTTATGTTGTACTAGGTGAACAATCTCAAACTCCTATGACTTGTTGTTTAATTTTAAAGAATGGTTTAATTGGTGTAGAAATATTTTGCTGTTGAAGATGGTTGTGCTACCCATAATACTAATTCCAAGTTCCTCGTCGTGGTGAGTTTAAGTTTTCTAACGTGTCAAGTCATGATGTCCAATCAAATTTTGCGCAAGTTTATGTTTACATAAATATTATGGGGAATATTAAAGTTTATTAGAGCGACATCGGTTAGGATCCTACAGTTCCCTCGTTCTAACACTAATATTTTCTTTTGGATTCACATAGTCCAAATGAATATACTAAACTCAACTCAATGAGTTCCATACTTTTATTTAGACAGTAGGAAACCTTGTCAGCAACCGTAGGTTACCTCCTCCGAGGGATTCACAATTATCCGATAAAGACGTTTTACTTTAGTTGCAATTCTTATTTTGGTTTTGTTTGTGATTAAATTTTAAGTTGTCTTATATTTTGACTGTTGTGGCCTTATCATGTTTAATTTTTAGTTTTAGTTTTGACATGTAGGGTGACCTTAAGCATGCTAGCAAGAAAGAAGTGGTTTAAAAAAGTAAATGCAATAAATTAAAAGTGTACATGTCGGCTCTTCCCGCTCCTCCACCTGAAATGTTAGCTTTGGCAAAATGCATATAGTTTTTGCAAGGAATTCAGATTGCAGGAGTAGATGAAGCTATAACTATCAAACCCTAAGTTATGACTTTATTAAGTCTTGGAAGATTATTGTGGATGATTTTAGAACAAAGAACAACAAGTTCAATTTGCCCTTTAAAATATTCAAGAGATTTCATAGTGCTCGGCGCGTGACCCTGAACCACTTTGATGATTTCTTGAAATACTTCGAGTTCATTTTGAACTTATCATATCATTTAGTCAATCATCCAAGGTTAATCTAAAGTTATACCATTGCTCAAGGAAACTTGATGTCTTGTTTATCCCAAGACTAGGACACTCAATTAATCAATCAATATTTCATTTAAGAGTTATGTGAGTGGGTGCCCCTAAGGTAAATTTACGTAATTAAAGGCTTTGATTTCCACAGTTAAAATTGGGCTTGTGGTGTAAAAATTTGTTAATCATCAATCATGTTATCTTCTAAATCCGATCAAATGAGTTTAAATGCTAAACCTATTTCACTACCAAGCCCAGAAAAATCACAATAGGTGAAATGGTAACTAGCAGAATTTTGATTTAAATGACATGCATTGTTATTGAAAGATCACATTTTCATCAAATATGGGCTTAAAATTAATGAAATATTATCTTCCTAACTCAAACCCATCACTTGAGAATCGTTTAATTTTGATTGAATTCTGAGTCATGATAATTAAGGAAATTACAATTTTGTTCTTATTATAGAAAATGTGTTAAGTGAGTTCCTACCTCTTAATCTCATTGTATCTCAATCATCCAAACATGTTCATGAGGATCAAGATTTCCTCTTTTCCAATTAATTAATCTTAAATCTTGATTAAGGCGCTAAAATCTAAAGTTACCCCTTTGCCTTTAGCCCTCTTCACCTCATAACTCATTAATCAAAATTCGAACAACTTCAAGAATTTAGAGTGTCTTATTCATGGGTCAATTAAAACATCTGAGGAGAAAATGTGAGTTTTCAAAATTTAATGTAATTTAAATAATTATTTAAATTTAAAAGGTAGTATTTTCAAAGTTGATTTACTTAACTATCCAAAATAAAATTTTTTATTCATCAAAAATTTATTAGAGGTCTCCTTAGATCAGAGAAATACTTAGAAAAAATTTCATGATTTTTTTGAATTAAATTTTTGTCATTACTATTTAATTATTAGTCAATTTCAATGATTTAATGAAATGTAAAATAATGTTTTGATTGCCAAAATCATTTTTATACTTTTATCAGAGAAACAAATCTTGTATTTTTATAATTTGTAATTTATTTATTATAATTATTTTAATGGGAAAACAAGAAAAAAATCATTTTTAAGCTTTTTAAAAATTTATTTTTAACTTAAAAAAATTTAAAAAAAATATTCTAATGTGTTCTAAGTGATCAGGTAACAATTAGGCACATTTTAAAATATTTTGGTATTTTTAGAATTATTAATTATTTTTAATAGTTTTAAATTCAAAATTAAGCTCAGAAATTAAGTATTTTCTCAAAAAGTAAGTTTTATTTTTCCTAGGTGCCCCTAATTAGAAGGAACTTATAAAAAAACACTTTTCATAATTTTCCCAAGGGTATTTAATTTAATATAATTATATTTGTATGAAATACAAGGTTTCTTATAAAATCAACTTTAGTACACAAACTTAGTCAAATAATTTTTAAATTTTTACAGTAGGTAAACATGATTTTTATACGCAGTGTGGATTTAATTTTGTCAATTTTTTATTAGTATTCAATTTACCTATATTAAAGCAAGATATATATATATATATATATATATAAACTATAGAACAGTACAAAATAATTCAAATCATCATGACATTTTCCCTAAGTTTATCTGATTATAGAAAACCTACTAAAATTAGTCCCATAATTTTCTAAGTGGTATTTAATTTATATAATTAAAATAAGTTAAAATAGCCATCCTAGCTTGAAACTTAAGGTTAGAAGCATAGAGGTGCTCTCTGAACTTGGAAAAGTCGAAAAACATCCCCTCTGTCATAAGGAATGAATCCTAAAAGTTTTAAGCCATGGTGAGCAATAATTGACCATAATGAATTAAAATACTCAAAAGAGTATTTAATTCATTAAAAATCAGAGTGTCAACAAATAATTTTTATTTTTGATTCACATTATTCTCCTCTGTTCACTGAGCAAGTGGGTATTTTTATTTTATTTTTATGATTTTTCTAGAGAAAGATATTGATTTTTGAAGTTCAGGCATTTAAATAAATCTATAAAATCCATATTTTTCTTCTTAAACACGCGACACCACCTCAACGTCAGCAGCTTCGAAGCCTCCGCCAGCCACCTCAGCTGCCATGCAACCCGCCTTTTTGTCTCATCCGCTCGTCCAACGTGATCTCAACCGTTCATAAAGTAAACGCGCGATTAGACGACATTCGTTCATCGTTCCCAAGTGACCCAACACGTGAGTCGTTCACACTGAAAACCTAAGATCTTAGGTTAGACTCAACCAAATAATATGTGGTTTATTCCTAAACCTTCATCTACTCAAGAAGAACATATATATATGGATTATACAGTATGAAATACTGCAAATAAATATGGATAGTCAAAATAGGATTAGATTTAGGTTGAGGTCTAATACCATTGTCTGAGAGGGGAGGCCTCAATCAGATAGTTGTGTAAGCTTCAAATGGACTCAAAAAACCTCCAGATGAATTCTTATACCATGGTGAATTGTCTAGATATGATTTTGATCAAGCACAATTTTAGGTGTTAGTCTAGAGCTACGTTAGAGGCTGTTTGGGATGGGGTTTTTGTGACGAATCAACTCCTCTCACAGTGTGGATGTTGTGTGCATAGTTAATTGGAGTTTGGTGAAATGTGGAGGTGTAGAGAAATCTATCTTGGTTTTAAGGAAAATTTTAGTGAAGAAATTAGCTCTGTGGGGTGGTTGTTAGTGGCTGAGAGCAAGGAGATTGAACTTAGGAAGGTTTGGAGAGGCTCTGGAGATTTCGGAAAAGTTTCCCCAAGGTTTTCAACCTCTCCCTTTTTTGGCCGCGGAGGAGTCAATTTAAATCCATGGCTTCTTGGTGGAGCTAAGGGGGGTTTGATGGGCTCTAAAGCTTGTTGAGGTGGAGGGAAGAAATGCACAGGCATCCAATTCAAGTGAGCCAAGTCGGGGAATTCAAATTTTTGGTTTTGGCCATTGGGGGCTCCTTTGGAGTGACTGTTTCCTGCAGCTGAGGTGGTGGTTGGCCAGGGTCTGGTCACCTATGAGCTCAGGGAGGTCATGGGGTGGTTAAGTATGATTAACTCCCAAGGGTAAGAAATGATGGTAATGATATTTAAGTTTAGGCCAAATATGAGGTGAAATCCCTTAAATCAAGGGACCATTGGTCCATAGCTCATCTAGGGTGAGCTAGGTGAGTCTAGTATGGTCACTAGGGTGCACTTGGTGGCTGGAGTGGTCTTTGGTTGGCCAATTTGGCATGGCTTAATCAATTTTTGTGCATGGGTTCAATTTGGGTTCAAGTATCTTGAAGTTGGGTTTGGGTTAGGCTAGCCATGACATTGAGCCCAATTGATTGATCAATTTTGTGTGAATGATTATCATGAGGGGTTTATAAAAGAATTGGAGTGATTTTGAATTTATTTGGAGGTTCAATTTGAGGGATTTTAGGCATTTGATTATTTGGGGATGTTCGGTTTATATTAGGCTATAGTTGGGTTAAGTCCAAATTGAGAATTCATAATGGTCTAGGGAAATGTCATGAAGAGTTCTCAATATTAATTGGGTGCCAATTTTTGGGGTTATGGCATTTAATTTGGTGGAATTTGGGCACATGGATAAATTGGGGAAAATTTGGGAATTTTGGATTTGGGTTGAATTTGAGGGAATATTAAGCCAAGGTCAATTGAGGATTTAATTTGTTGTGTGTAGATGTTTCAAAGAGTTTATAATGCATAATTAGGGCAATTGGATGGATTTCAGGGTTCTTTTGAGTGGTATTTTGGTTTTAGGCCAAATTGGGGCTTTTAAATTTGGATTGAAATTAGACTCAAATGTGGGTTAATTGGTCCTGAATTTGGTTTGAATTAAGTTTTATCATGATGAATTTTAATCTGTATTTGGTCTGAATTGAGTTTTATCATGATGAATTTTAATTTATAATTGAATTGGGGGGAGGTGGAATTGTGGTCAAATTGATGGACATTTAGGGTGAATTTGGGGAATTGCACATTTAAGGGCAATTTGGGGCTTTTGGTCAAAGTTGGTCAAATTGATCAAAATGGGTTCAATTTAAGGGTCCAAATTTGTTTTAGGGACATTTGAGATGATTTTGAGTGTTTTTGGAAAGTTTCGACAACCAAGGCTTATTTTGTAATTTTGGCAAATTTTGGGCTATTTTGGTAATTTTTGTAATTTTGGGAGATTTTGGACAATTTGGGTGGTTTCAAATGGTTTGAGATGATTTTTGAGAAAATTTGGGTAGTTTGGGTAATTTTGGGAATTTTGGTCAAATTTGGGGTTTGAGGGTATTTTGGTAAGTTGGGTAGATTTGGGAGCAAAATGCTAAGTTTGATATATTCATAAAAGTGAGGTGCTAACCACCCTATTTGAGCTATGGACCAATGGAATCTCCATTTATGTCCTCTATGTAGTGTTGGCTAGACCTTAGCCTAGGGCTACTGGGTCTAGGGGGCCATCTACATGAGTCTCCCAAAAGACCAAGGGATTAAAGTCAACAAGTTTGGGTTTAGGGTTGCGACTGAATTGTAATGTGCAAGTGAGTGTAAGTAAGTGAACTAGCTCCAAACCAACACCCAGGGTCAACCTTATGGCCAAGTAGTCCTATGGGGACTCCCTTTGAGTTCCCTTATATTGACCCCACCTACCAAGTGCTAGATGTTAGGACCAATATGTAGAACTTCAAGTTGAGCAAAGGAGAGTTTAGAATTTATAATGGTGAGGGTTTCTTTTCTAGTTCTCTAGGAATTATAAATAGAAAAGTGCTACAGCTAGATCCTAGGCTACTAAAGAGGATAAAGCTAGACCTCAACAAATGGACCCCCAATAGGTGTGGTGTGTCGGATAAGCACACCACATTTATTGGCATTGTCTGCCAAGACTAACGAAAAAGACATAGACTTCTAAGTCAACAGACCTAGAACAAAGTGTAGAATTGAGTGATAGTTATTTCCAATGGGGAGTAACATATACTTCTGCTGGGGAAAAGAGAAGAGATTTCTGGGGCAATCGTCAGGCAAACTGACAGTCCTAGCGAAGACTCGATTCAAATTGAATATATCAAATAAAGTTTGGATTTAAATTTATAATTTTAAGGAGGTGAAATTATGCTCAAGGAAACCAGATTGAGTGTAAAACACAAACACAGAAAAAGGAATAGGGTTTCAATACCTATCTTGAATGTAAGGATGGGAATAAGGCATCTAAGCCTACCTCGATGGTAAGGATGGGAATAGGACGTCAAAGCCTACCCTGATGGAGATGGGAATAGGATGTCTAAGCCTACCTCAAAACTATAGATGGGAATAGGTAGTCTAAGCTTACCCCAAATATGAGGATGGGAACAGGACGTCAAAGCCTACCCCGATGGTAAGGAAGAGAATAAGTCTTCAAAGCCTACTCCGATGGTGAAGATGGGAATAGGACATCTAAGCTTACCCCGAAAGTGGAAATGGGAATAAAATGTCTAAGCCTACCCACAAATTAAGGATGGGAATATGACTTCTAGGCCTACCCGATATAAGTATGGGAGTAGGACGTCTAAGCCTACCCTGATGGTAAAGAAGGGAATAGGACATCAAAGCCTACCCCGATGGTGGAGATGGGAATAGGATGTCTAAGCCTACCCTGAAAGTGTAGAATGGAATAAAACAACTAAGCCTACCCCAAATATGAGGATGGTAATAGGAAGTCAAAGACTACCCCAAGGATGGAGATAGGAATAGGACGTCTAAGCCTTCCCCGAAAGTTGAGGTGGGAATAGGACATCTAAGCCTACCCCAGAAGTTGAAATGGGAATAAGACGTCTAAGCCTAACCCAAAGATGTGGGATGGGAATCAGAATTTGGGTTCTGACCTCGAAAGGAGAATCATAATTTAGGTACCGACCTGGAAAGGAGGGAATCATAATTCAGGTACTGAACACGAGATGAGAATTGAAATTTAGGTATTAATCCCAGAAAAATAATCACATGCCTTACTCCATTTAAGGTGGTCTTAAACCTATCTCAAAGATTGAGAATAGGATGCCTTACTCCATTTAAGGTGGTCTCATACCTATCTCAAAGATTAAGAATAGGACGCCTTACTTCATTTAAGGTGCTCTCACACCTATCTCGAAGATTTGGGTAGAGAATTGGATGTCTTATGACAACGACTTTATATATGCTTAACAATACAAGAATTTGATACTGCTGCTAGAAGATTTAAATCCCCAGCAACGGCGCTAAAAACTTGACAATGGTTATGGATTTGATAAAGATGTGTATAAAATATTCATTAATTATAAAGTCACACTTATCAACACAAGTATACGTATCGCTCAAGTAATACAGGGCTCTAATGGAGTCTTGGATATCGATCCCATAGGGAGTAATATTAGAGGCTACGAACTAAGATTTAAAAAATCAATACTTAATCACAACAATATAGTTCAATTTGCATATTTTTCACTAATAGGCAATTGAAATAAAAATGTAATTTTAATAAACTCTTAATTAACTAATTCTACTAAAAAGTTTCTAATGTGAAGTTCAATATATAAGAAAGCATACTTCTCCTTGTCAAGAAATTTAAGTGATTGGATAAATTGAATCAGTTCAAATTGTATTGTGTCAAATAAGAGCATACCTATTCTTTACCCTTTGAACCAGGCATAAAGAACATTGATTAATCCTATGCTTGGTTACTAATTTTGTGGCTAGGCTGGGAGAATACCGGCTCTCACTTCGGAGCTCCCACATTCCGCTCACCTGAGGGCTAACATCTACACTTCAACACCCAAACGATAGGACCGAATTGAGGATTTTAGTCTGTCACTCTAAAATCTCCAATTCTACGCCTGATAATTTTTATTTCTATATTTATTTGCACCTATCTTTCAAGGTCTTTGACCTCCCTACATCTTGGATGTAATCTTCACTTTAGTTGTAAAACTCAAAATATTTTAACAAATTAATTGGCCACATTGAAAGTAAATTAAGATTGAAGTGAAAAGATCATCACAACTTCCTTAACATTCTCATTGCACAACCAATTCAAATTAACATTAATCAATTCAAATCACCATTTCACAAAATCTCCAGACAAGGAGAAAGACAGAGAAAACTACTCAGAACTAATGGAGAAGATACGACAAAACTTAGAATTTATATATAAAAGCAAAGTCATATAAACTTCAATAACTAAATACAACTTATCTCTAATTCCTCCCCAAGCAAACTCCTCGAAATTCCTCTCAATCTCTTCCTTTTTTACGGCATACAAGAATTCTCCTTCGAAGCGGTAAGGAGGAAGAAATCTCTCACTTTCCTTCCACTCTTACAATCTCTTAAAGACTTACTCTTACAATCTCTTAAAGAATTCCTCACAATACTAACCCTAAATTACACTCTCTACACTCTAATGGACACACGTGGACACCCCCTCTCTCAACCTCCAAATATTTCTTTTAAAGTTATAGAAGAGTTTTTAAGAGTTGCCCAAACGTCCCTCAAAAATCATCCACATTCAATTAATCTGTTGAGAGAACTGACGTGCTCGACGTTGGCAGTGCCGCCCGCGATGGCGCCATCGGCAGCCTTCTAGAATATTTAATTCTGGACTCTCGGGAAAAACCAACCGTCGGTGGCGTTGAGCCCGCCGCCGGCGCCCCCGATCCAATCTTCAGTCGGCGCCCAAGATCAAATCTTCATATTTTGGTCCTTTTTGCTCCAAATTCGCTTCTTTTTGCATCTTTTTGCTCCAATGACCATAATTAAACAAACCTGTAACAAAACATAAAAAAAACCTTTCTTTAAAGTGCAATATCATCAAAATCAGTGTAAAATGGGTATGAAAATCTCAACATATTTTCCTTTGGTCACCTTACTCCATTTAAAAAGGTCTTAAACGTATCTTGAAGATTGAAAATAGGATGCCTTACTCCATTTGGGTGGTCTTAAGCCTATCTCAAAGATTCGGGTAGAGAATATGATGCCTTACTCCATTTAAGGTGGTCTAAAACCGATCTCAAAAGTATTAAGAATAGGATGCCTTACTCAATTTAAGGTGGTCTCATACCTATCTCAAAGATTGAAAATAGGATGCCTTACTCCATTTAAGGTGGTCTTAAACCTATCTCAAAGATTTGGGTAGAGAATCAAATGCCTTACTCCATTTAAGGTGGTTTTAAACCGATCTCAAAAGTATTGAAAATATGATGCCTTACTCCATTTAAGGTGGTCTTAAACCTATCTTGAGGACTGAGAATAGGATGCCTTACTCCATTTAAGGTGATCTTATACTTATCTCAAAGATTTGTGTCACATTAGGAAGGAAAGTTTTGGGACTCACATGCAACCCAAATGGTGACGAGGAAAATATCTGCTACATTGGAGAGGAAAGTGCTGGGACTCACATCCAACCCAAGCGGTAGCGGGAAAATATATCAGAATCTCGATACTAACCTAGAGAACAATGATACACCAAAAATATATGCATTTTTAGACCCATATTTTATAGTTATTTTTTGTGATATTTCACCTTAATGGAAGGTAAATTGATGTTTTCTTGCAGGTTGTTGAATTTAAGGAATTAAAGAAAAAAGGAAGCTAAAATGATGGAACTTAGAGTCAAAATGATGTTTTTGAAGAAGTACTCAACGCCGATCGCACCAAGGGCAGTCCCCGTTTCTAGAAGGTTCAATGTATTTAGATGATTTTTGAAGAGTTTTTGGAGGCACCTCTTGGAGAACATACATTGGGATTTATTTGGGGCCGAAATTCATCAGGAAATGTACTACTTTTCACTCCAAAATGTTTTATCGCGCTCCATTTTTGCCATTCTTAATAATCCATTTTCATTCCACCACCATATTGGGGTCCATTAGTGATTTTTCTTTTATAGTTTAGAGTTTGTGTGGTGAGATTTAGTGTGAAACTTTCTGTAAGAGTTTTGGAGAAGGAGAAAAGTGGGAGATATCTTCTTCCTGCATTTCTAAGGAGAGGCTACAAGGGATTTGCTTTGAGAAATAGTTTCAGATAAGTTTTGTTTATTTATTAGTGTTGTATGAACTTTGTTTTATATATGAAATTTGTGTTTTATTATGTCTTTCCCATGAAATATGAGTAGTTCCCTCTATCTTTCTCTCTACTCTGAGATATGGTGAAATGAAGAGATAATATGATGCACCAATATTAAAATATAAAATAAATTGTGATGATTTTTCAACTCCAAACTTAATTACATTTTGATTTGGCCAATTGAATTGTTAAAATATGTTGTGAAACATATGATCCGAGAAATGGAGTACGAGTTCTATAACAGAGTGAGGATCATATTTGGTTTCATGGAGGAGAAATTCATTCATTGAATTAAGCACAAATAAATAGGAAAATATTCTTTATTGGGTGTAGAATTGGAGAATCTTTAGGGCGACGGACTAAAATCCCCAATTCGGTCTTAGTGTTTAAAAACTAAAGTGAGAGTTAGCCTTCAGGTGAAAGGAACTGGGAGCTCTCGAGTGGGAGCGGGTATCCTTCTAGCCTAGCCACACATTTAGGGACTAGAACTAGGATTAGCCAATGATTTTTTATGCACTGTATCAAGGTAAAGAATTATAATTTCTCCTATTTAGCACAATACATATTATAAATATTTATCTCATCTCATTTCACCAGAACCTCATTGTAGTGGGAAGGATGCTTTTTTAAATAAGAAATCTTCATTACATAATCATAGTTAGTAGATTAGTATTTACTTTTTAAACTTTATATTTTTGAATTGGTAATAGTTAAGTACTTTAGTTTTGATAACATCTCAATATTTGAAATTAGTGACAGTGATTTTGTTTGATTTGCTGTAAATTTCCTAGTAAAACTTATCATTGCCAATTTACACATTCCATATGGGATCAATATTTAGGGCTTAAATAGAAAGTCCTTTATTACTTGATAATAATATGTATACTTGCGTAGAATCCCATTATTAATAGCCCATAATTATATATATTTTTCACAACTTACTTTTCATACAAGGATCAATTTTTTGGCGCTGTAGTGGTGTTAACTTCATAAATCCTTACATATAAAAATCAGGATCAAGTTTTAAGCGTCGTTGCATAGGGAAGGTAATGGTTAAATTTAGGTAAATTAAATAGTTTTGATAAATTAAGAAAGTTAGAGATAATATATATACTATTAAATATTCTAAAATAAAAAAATACAAAAAATCTAAAAAGAAATTTATTTAAGAGTTTTTTTTAATTAAGAATTTTACTTGGCTTACTTTATTTGTTTATGCGAAATATTGGATGTGAAGACTTAGTACCTTACGATTCAAAGTTAGAATGTACTATTAGAAAAATTCAATAAAAACAAAGATAAATTAAAATTTTAAAAGAAATGACAAGTAACTTAGAAAATCCAATAAATGAGAATCGACAAAGACCTTTAAAAGATTATGCGAATTCGACAGCAGATGAACTTCACTTGACTATTCAAAATTCTAATGTGTTGCTAATTCATTTGAGCATAAACCTGCTATTATCCAAATGGTACAAAATAATCAGTTTGGAGGATCACCTATTGAAGATCCTAACTTACATCTTGCTAGTTTTCTTGAGATTTAGGCTATATTTAAATATGATGGAGTGTCTAATGATGTTGTTAGGCTTAGACTTTTTCCTTTTTCATTAAGGGATAAAGTCAAGGCTTGGTTAAATTCATTAGCACCTAGATCTATTAGAACTTGGGGAGAACTATCACAAACATTCTTGGCTAAATATTTTCCACCCTAAAACCACCCTTGAAAACCACTAAGCTTAGAAATGATATTACATCTTTTTGTTAGTTTGAAGGGGATTCAATATATGAAGCCTGGGAAAGATTTAAAGATCTTCTTATAATTTTCCATACCATGCTTTTCTAGATTGGTTAATAATTCAAACCTTTTACAATGGATTTGTAGGATCATTAAAATCTATTATAGATGCTACTGCGGGTGGATCATTAATGTCAAATTCTTTTGATGAAGCTTATTGTTTAATTGAAGAAATGACTACTAATAATTTTCAAGGACCCTCTAAAAGGGTAATTCCTAAGAGAGTAGCCAATATTCATGATTCTGATACAATATCTATTTGGCATCTTAAATTGCTGATATTTTTAAAAAAATTGATCACATAGGAGTGAACTATTCTCAAATACCACCAGTATTAGAGGAGAATTCACTAGGACAGATTATTGATACTCAACCATCTTATGAAACTTTAAACTCTATAAATAATCGAAATAACAATCCCTATTCTAACTATTTTAACCCTGAATAGAAAAATCACCCTAATTTTAGTTAGAATAATTATAACAATCCAGTGAATCCATCTGAAAATCTGAACAATCAAGGATATCCTAATTTTCAACCATATTATCCTCCAGGGTTTAACTCCAATCCTAACCCACAAGTTAAGGAAAAGAAGTTGATGATGAAAGAAGTGATTTTGAATATCAAAAATCAAATACAAATTCAAGGGGCTGCTATTAGAAATATTGAAAATCAATTAGGACATATTGCTACTGCACTTAGGAACAGACCTTTTGGAATTCTTCCAAGTACTGTGAAAGTTAATCCAAAAGATCAAAATAAAGAGCAAATTAAAACTATTCAATTACAAAGTGGAAAAGAAGTTGAAATAAGGATCCAAAGAGAAACTGAAGTTGATGAAGAGAAGGAAGAGATGGAAAACATGAAAATGAACAAACATAGGTTCCATTAGAAAAACCATTACCTCCATTTCTTCAAAGATTGAAGCAGAAAATTAAAGATAATCAATTTACAAAATTTTTGGAAATCCCTAAGAAATTAACGATAAATATTCCATTTGTTGAAGCCTTTGAACAAATGCCAAGTTATGTGAAATTTATGAAGGATGTCCTAAATAAGAAAAAAAAGTTTACAGATCATGAGACCGTTGCACTCACTGAAGAATGTAGTGCTATTATTCAGAAGTAGCTTCCTGAAAAATTAAAAGATCCTGGAAGCTTTACTATACCTTATGCAATTGGTGAAAGTTTTATGGAAAAACTTAATGTGATTTAGGAGCGAGTATCAATCTTATGCCTCTATCAATCTTTAAACATTTAGATTTGGGAGAGATTTCCCCTACTACTGTAATTCTTCAGTTAGCTGATCGATTAATAACTTATCTAAAAGGAGTTATAGAAGATGTATTAGTAAAAGTGGATAAATTTATTTTTCATGCAGACTTTATAGTATTAGATATGGAGGAAGATAAAGAGATTCCTATTATTTCAGGGAGACCATTTCTTGCAACAGGAATCCCCTACTACTGTAACTCTTTAGTTAGCTGATTGATAAATAACTTTTCCAAAGGCAGTTATAGAGGATGTACTAGTAAAAGTGGATAAATTTATTTTCCCTGTAGACTTTATAGTATTGGATATGGAGGAAGATAAAGAGATTCCTATTATTTCAGGGAGACCATTTCTTGCAACTGGAAGAGCCATAATAGATATGCAAAAAGGAGAATTAATAATGAGAGTTAATGATCAAGAAGTAAAATTTAATATAGCAAAAGCTATGAAATATCGCATAATAGAAAAAGATAATGAATGTTTCAGGATGGAAGTAGTTGATTATCTGAATAATGAATAGTTTAAGAATGAGTATAAAGATAAATTAAAGTAAGGAGAAATTTTTGTGAATGAAGATAAAATAAAATGAGAAGATTTGGATTATATTCAAGGCAAATTTGAAACAAATTTGATATTCAGAGGAAATTTGAAACGTTAGACTTGTTGGAAAACGTTAATAAAAATCTTATTCCTTCAAGTATTAAACCACCTGAACTTGAATTAAAGATATTACCTGCCCAGCTAAAGTATGTATTTTAGGAGAGTCATCTACGTCATCTACATTGCCTGTTATTAACATTGCCTGTTATTATATCTTCTGAGTAAACTGAAATTCAAGAACAAAAATTGATGAAAATGTTGAATAAGTATAAAAAGGATTTTGGATGGACTTTAGCAGATATTAAAGGAATTAGTCCTTTAATTTGTATGCACAAAATTTTATTAGATGTATTAGATGAACAATATGAACCAAAAGCTGATCCTTAGAGAAGATTAAACCCAATAATTAAAGAAGTTATTAAAAAAGAGATTTATAAATGGTTAAATGTTGGAATTATATATCCTATTTTAGATAGTGCTTGGGTAAGCCCAATTCACTGTGTTAATTCACTGTGTTCCGCCAATTCACTGTGTTCCGAAGAAAGGAGGAGTGACTACTGAAGAAAATGAGAAAAATGAATTAATACCAATAAGGAAAGTTACTGTTGGCGAATTTGTAATGACTATAGAAATTTAAATATGGCCACCAGGAAAGATCACTTTCCTTTACCCTTTCTAGACAAAATGTTGGATAGATTGGCTAGGAATAAATATTATTGCTTTTTAGATGGATATATCAGTTATCTTCAAATTCTAATTGCTCTAGTGGATCAGGAGAAAACAATATTTTCAAAGCCCATATGGAACATTTACTTTTCGTATAATGCATTTTGGACTATGCAATGCACCTACAACATTTCAAAGATGCATGATGTCAATTTTTAGCAATTTTTTATAGAACATGGAATGAAACATGGAATGAAAGTATTTATGGATGGTTTTTCTGTATTTGGGACTTCATTTGAGTTATGTCTTAATAATTTAGAAAAAGTTATGGAAGTATGTTAAAAAAGTTAACCTAGTATTAAATTGGGAAAAATGTCAATTTATGGTTGCAGGAGGTATCTTGCTTGGGCATAAAATTTCTAAAAAAGGCATGGAGGTAGATCCCAAAAAAATCCAAGTTATAGAAAAATTACCACCACCTACTAATGTTAAAGGGGTGAGAAGTTTTCTACGACATGCTGATTTTTATAGGCGCTACATAGAATATTTTTCAAAAATAACTAAATTGCTATGCCAACTTTTAAAAAAAGATAAGAAATTTGATTTTGATGGTGCATGCATGAAACCATTTGAATTATTAAGGAAAAAAGTAGTCACTACACCTATAATAGTACCACCTGACTGGGAAAAACCATTTGAAATAATATGCGATGCTAGTGATTATGCTATTGGGGTTGTATTAGGATAAAGGCATGATAAAGTTTTTAAAGTTAGATATTATGCTAGTAAGACTCTAAATGATGCTCAAATTAATTATACTACTACTAAAAGAGAGTTATTAGCTATTCTTTACGCCTTTGATAAATTTAGACCTTATTTATTAGAACTAAATGCATAGTACATACAGATCATTCTCCTATTAAATACTTAATGCAAAAGAAGGATGCTAAACAAGAGTTAATTAGATGGATACTTCTATTGCAAGAGTTTGATTTTACCATGATTGATATAAAGGGAAATAATAATCAAATAGCTGATCATTTGTCTAGAATAGCTAGAATAGAAATAGAA
>NW_018252072.1:21428-31403 GCF_001263595.1 Phalaenopsis equestris | reverse complement strand
TTAACTAATTTTGCATTAACTAATTTTGCAAATGAAAATTTAGAAAATTTCCCTAATGAACAGTTATATAGTATTGATGAAATGAATGTACCATGGTATGCTGATATAGTGAATTATATTGTAAGTGATATTTTACCACCTAATATAAAAAATCCACAATTAAGGAAATTTATATATGATTCAAAAGACTATTTCTGGGATGACCCATATTTATATAAATAATGTAAAGATCTAATTGTTAGAAGATGTATGTCTTATGAAGAAACTCAATATATAATGGAAAGATGCCATGATTCTGAATTTGGAGGACATTTTGGAGGAGGACATTTGACATTTTGGAATAAATAGAACTACATATAAGATTTTGCAAGTTGGATTTTATTGGCCTACTATTTTTAAAAATGTTAATGAATATATTAAAATGTATGATAAATGTCAACGAGTACGAAATATTTCTAGAAGAAATGAAATGCCTCTAAATTACACATTGGAAGTTGAAATTTTTGATTTGTGGGGATTAGATTTTATGGGATCATTTATGCCTTCATTTGGAAACTTATATATAGTACTTGTTGTTGATTATATGTCCAAATGGATTGAAGCTATTACTCTACCCAGATGTGATGCTCGGAGTGTTTCTAAATTTTTAATTAAAAATATTTTTACAAGATATGAAATGCCGAGAGTAATTATTACTGATGGAGGATCTCATTTTAGGAATAAGAGAATCAAACAATTAATTAAGAAATATGCTATTATGCATAGATTCTTTACTGCTTATCATCCTCAGACTAGTGGTCTAGCAGAGATATCAAATCGTGAAATCAAATGTATTTTAGAAAAAGCTGTAAATCCTTATAAATTGGATTGGTCTAGTTTATTAGATACTGCATTATGAGCATATAATTGCTTATAAGACTTTTATAAGAATGTCCCCATATAGATTGATATTTGGAAAAACATGCCACTTGCCAGTAGAATTAGAGCATTAAGCATTTTGGGCTATTAAGGAATTTAATTTTAATTTTAATCTAAAAGATGTTGATGAGAAAAGATTATTGCAACTCAATGAACTTGAGAAAATAAGAAATGAAGCATATGATAATGCAAAAATCTATAAAGAAAAAATGAAAATATGGCATAATCGGAAGATTATTCAGAAGAAATTTGAGCATGGACAAGAAGTTCTATTATATAATACAAGATTGAGATTGTTCCCAGATGGTTAGGACCATTTAAAGTGATTAAAGTCTATCATTATGGAACTGTTGTTATTAAAGATCCTAACATTGGAAAGTTATTTAAATTTAATGGGCATCGTCTGAAACATTATTCTGAAGGGCACATACCTTAATTTAAAGAAGTTTTAATGTTAATTAAACCCAACTAAACAAATGTGTGTCGGGCTGACGACGTTAAACCAAGCGCTTTGTGGAAGGAAACCCATACATATATGTCTATGTATTATTATTTTGTTTGATAAGTGTCTTATATATTAGTAGATAATAATCCTACACAATTGCATTTATTATAAATTAAGTCAAATATTGGTATTGGAGAAAAAATTGGAATTGAATTGAAGGAAAAAATGAAAGTCGCAAAATTTTGGCCACTGGTGCCGATGACACCAGAATGGACGCCGACGGCGCCCAAGAAAATAGACCTCAACGATCGCTGCGCCAATCGGGTGCGTCAACGACGCAGAGAGCAGTTTGATGGTTCAGACTGCTTGTGACGGACTTTGGCGGGATTTTGCTCCATAATAACTGCCAAGATGTGTTCTTAAAGTCCAAAAAACTTTTTAGGATGCCTAGAAACTTCCTATTTTTTGGATTCCATGCCTTCCAATTCCAGAAATACTTCAAGGTATGGAGTTTTCAATAGAATAAAGTTTATTAGTTTCGGCATGCAGAGATTGATCAGTTTTAATGTGCAGAGATTATACGACAATCATTACGAAGAAGAGGCTTTGCCAATCATGGATTGATTAATCCAAGTTCTCTGATTGTCAAAATCAATCTACAAAGATGATGGGAAGTTTTGTGCTACACTACCGCTGCAGTTTTTGTGCCAGTGGTGAAGGAGTTCTATGCAAATCTACATAGAATTACCCAAGAAGTTGTCTTCGTATGAGGCAAGGTTGTACCATTTACTCCTGCGAGGATTAATGAATTGTATATGATTGAAAATTTTCCAATCAATCATTATACAAATTTCATTCCTACGTGAGATTTGATGCAAGATGTTCATAATTTTCTGGCAGATGAAAGTGAAATGTGGGAAGTACGAGATGAAGGATAAATTAATTTTCCTGCTTCATCACTTAATCATATTTCGAAGTAGTGGCCTTTCTTTATTTGTGCAAAATTACTCCCTACTATGAAGATTAGTAGAGTCACCAAGGAAAGTGTTATTTTAAACTACTGTATTCAAATGAAAAAACCTATTGATATAGGATCAATCATATTTAAATCTATTATAGGTATCATTATAAATGGGCAATTTATGGAAATTATGAATGGGCTACTTTATGTCCTTCTACAATTTTTCTGATTTGCTCTGATTTGGAGTCAATCCCAAGTGCCATATGAAAGTTGGGAAAAAGCTTTACTACCATGGGAGCCCATGAATCCTATTGATGATCAGTATGTTCGTAATGGAAATGAAGCACTAAATGCTATTATGGATCATTCTTCACATGCTACATCTCCCTTAATACAACCAATAGTAGGAAGTTTGCTTGCTTTGAAGAAGAAATTGAAGAAAATTGAAAAGGAACTTCAGAGTATTATGAATGCAGTGGGAGATCTTAAGTACCTTTTTTATCACCTTGATTGAAGAATGAAAGAAAATTTTGATCATACTGGAACTTTTGAAACAGAATTAGTTTGGATGTTTAAACAAAATGGGTGGATCAAATAAAATTCGACAGATCAATTCCCGTACCAATCCTTCTACAACCTATATGTTCATTACCATTCCATGAGTGATATTAGAGGAGGTGAAAGCACTGAAGATGAAGCAGAATGACTGAAGACTTTGGATTCACTTTCTTAAGAATATTTATGTATTTGATGTAATGGTGTGGATTTGATTTGATTTGGTTTGATTTGTTTTTGCTTTAGATTTCTGAACTTTGATTATGTGTATAGTTTTTTGTCAGCGTTTAGTGTTGTGGCTTGATTTCACCGCTGATTTATCATTAGTTTGCTTAATAGGTGTGAATGTATTTTTTTGTCAGCGTTTAGTGTTGTGGCTTGATTTCCCCGCTGATTTATCATTAGTTTGCTTAATAGGTGTGAATGTGTGATTTGTGAAATGTGTTTGTAAAAAGTGTATTTTCATATATAAAAGTTAGTTTGTTATTGTTTGTGAAAATGATTGTTTGTGAATGTTTATTTTTGAATTATTATTAGATAAAAATTTATGTTTAAAAATACTAAAAAAACTTTGGAGTAAATTAAATAGAAATTGAAAATTTGAAAAATTAAAATAGTGAATTTCGAGCCTTTAGTGCCAACGACGCCTTCGACCCGAGAGCAGTAATAACCCCTTTAATTTGCGATTTTCACTGCAAAACCTCCATTTTTACCCCTAAAGTCACCTTCAACCTTCGATTTTCACACATCAGGCTTAATTTTGGGCAGATTTAAGGCGATTTAGAGGCAAAGGAACTTCATATTTCATTTTCTCTAGTTAAGAGCTACACTTTAAAGTAAAAATTTTTTATTTTTACCAAAGATTTTTCTCACATTACCTAGATCCGAAAGTTTTGGGTTTTTTTGAGAGATTTTGAGAAAATGCTTTGGTGAAAAAATTTACTTAGTGGATTTAAGTTTAAAGGGCTTTACATTTTGATTTTCAAAATTTTTGAATTTATTCAAATTTTTATCAAGTTTTTCTAGATTTCCTATAACACTTAGATCGAGAAAAAGAAAAATAGAATATGACCAAAAAAAGTTTGTTAGCTTTAAAGCTAGTGCTCGATTTCATAATCTTCAAGAAAATAAGAAAGTGATTTTGTATCGAGGTTTCAAAAATCCGGGAGGAGAAGTTGAACGATTAATTATCACTTGGCAGTGGGAAAACTTCTGTTATTTTATTGCCGATGCGACAGCTCAGATAGTTATGGAATTTTAGGCCAACTTTTCGGAGGCTTCTGATGATTTCATTTTTTTTCAAGGAAAAGGGTGGAGTTTACTCCAAGAAAAATAAATGTGTTTTATGAGTTAGAAGATGTTTATAGATGCTAGTATCATTCATTCTCTGCCACAAATGAGGCCTTAGATGAGGTTATTTTTTTTTTGACTTGTGAGAAAGGGGCTTGGAAAGTAAAGAATGGAGTTAAAGTCAACTTTCCCCTTTCTATGTTAAATGTAGTATCTAAGGCCTGACATTATTTTACTTTAGGGAGGATGATTCCAACAAACCATCATAGTGAAGTGAGCAAGGATAGAGCCATCCCGAACTTCTGCATTCAACAAGTGATGGATATAAATGTAGGCTCTATCACTTATATGAACACTCAATCTATTGCACTGGGAGAGACCACTGGTGGATTGGCATGCCCTGCTCTCATTTATACCCTTTGTAAGCATGCAGGAGTTGATTTCAGACCTGATGAGAAGAGGATTGAGCCTCAGAGAATGATTAGGCCTGCAAACATTAAGACTTATGAGTCCCATGTTGATTGGAGATCTATAAGTGAGGTCAGAGATTTTCCTTCTACTTCTAGGACCCCTATTTTTAGTGAGCCTACTTCAGGTGACCCCAGTAATAGGGAGTTATTGGATCAGATGATGATTCAACAGGGAGATATTTTGAGGATGGATCATAGAATGTGAAACAAGGAGGCCAGAAATGTTCATACAGATGATCTGATTCGCCACAAGTTTGAATATGATGCTGCTTATGATGATGCTTTAGTGAAATACCTGAGGGGTGATCATACAATTTAGTTCCCTATTCACCCTATTTATACTCCATATTAGCAGCAAAATTTAGATGTTAATGAGGAAGAAGATGATGACCGGTGATCTTTTTGTTTGTTTGTGTTGTACTTTGTGATTGTATTGTTTGTTTTGTGATATTTTTGAGACTCTGTAGTTAAGTTCTAATGTGAAACTATAATGTGTAAAATTGTTTTCATTTTTAGAATTTAGTTTAGCTATGTTGTTAGTTTCAACACTTTGTTATATGTATTGTAATTAACTCTATCTCAGCAAATTTTATATATATTATGTGCAATTTAATGTTTTTAGCCTTGTAGTTTTTCATATTAGCACCAGCAGTATTTCAAAATTTATTTGTAAATCTTCAATAGGTATGAATTTTATTTATGTACTTAATGCTTTCTTTCACCCTTTTATTTTTAAAGTTCATCATGTAAATCTTTTTTAAAAAAAAATTAGTTTGGTAGGGGGGGGGAATTTTTTTTAAAAAAATAAACAGAAAGAACTTAATTTTATTTGTCTTCACTTAACTATATTTTCAAAAATTTTAAATTTAACATGACCTTTTATATTGGGGGTTAACATTGGATAGCTATATTTATGTTTCTAGATATATAGTAAATTTAAGTAATATTTCAATAATAAAGGTTAATTCTAAATACTAAGATATTTGGTAAAGGAGAATAAGACTATGTTTTGCTATTTTAAGTAAAGGAATTTGTATTTTTAAGGTATTCAAAATCTTAAAAGATTCCTGTAAAAAAAAAAGAATTAAACTTTATTTAATTTTAAAGTTAATATAAATTTCATAAGTGAAGAAATGTAAAAGTTTCTAACTTTAACAAGAGGATAGAGAAGTTCAAAATCATTAAAGGCTATTCAGATATAGTAATCCTCACATACATAAAAATTATCCTGAAAAGTAAAGAAAAAAAAGGGGATTAAAGAAAAATAAGTGAGGAGAAGCTTGAGGAGATGCCTAATTTAAAATTGGCTTCACTTGACTCAACTTAAGGAAAAAGACTTAGACACATTTTTTAAACTTTATATTTGAGTATTATTTTAATGATTAATACAGTTTTATGTTCTTTTTCATAAGAATTTTCTAAGTGACTTTAATATGACAAATTGTAAATTTTCTTGAAAGAAATAGAGGATCAGAAATCTTAGACTTAATTATTGAATATCCTAGCACCTTTAGTATTAACTGGAGTTGTTTTGAAATTTTCTTAAGTTATACTATTATGTTTTGAGAACTTAAATATGGAAGTCAAAAAGTTAAATTCTGTACCATATGTCATATTTTTATGTAGTAGAGGAGTTACTTTAGGACAAGTAACATATAAGTTTGGGGGATTTTGATACACAAAAAATATATGCATTTTCTAGACCCATATTTAATACTTATTTTTGGTGATATTGCATCTTAATGGAAGGTATTTTGATGTTTTCTTGTAGGTTATTGATTTTTAGAACTTAAAGCAAAAAGGAAGCAAAAAGAGTGAAATTTTGAGTCAAAATAACATTTTTGAAGAAGTATTCAGCGCCGACCGTGCCAAAGGCAGCACTAACCGTGCAGAACAGCAGAATAGCTGAAATTTTTACTCAGCGCCGATGGCGCTAGACTAGCGCCGACAGAGCCAAAGGCAGTTCAGCCCCTGTTTCTACAAAGTTCGATGTATTTGGATGATTTTGAAGAGTTTTTTTAGGCACCTCTTGGAGAACCAAACTTGGGCTTTATTTGGGGCCGAAATTCATCAGGAAATGGACTCCTTTTCACTCCAAAACGTTACACCACGCTCCATTTTTGCCATTCTTCATAATCTCCTTTTTCATTCCACCATCATATTGGAGTCCATTAGTGATTTTTATTTTATAGTTTAGAGTTTGTGTGGTGAGATCTAGTGTGAAACTTTCTGTACGAGTGTTGGAGAAGGAGAAAAGTGAGAGATATCTTCTTCCTGCATTTATAAGGAAAGGCTACAAGGAATTTTCTTTGAGAAAGAGTTTCAGATATGTTTTGGTTGTTTATTAGTGTTGTATGAACTTTCTTTTATATATGAAATCTGAGTTTTGTTGTGTGTTTCTCATGAAATCAGAGTAATTCCCTCTATCTTACTCCCTACTCTGAGATATGGTGAAATGAAGAGATAATATGATGAGAGATAATATGATGTGCCAATATGATGTGCCAATATTAAAGTATAAAATAAATTATGATGATTTTTCAATTCTGAACTTAATTTAAATTTTGATCTGGCCAGTTGAATTGTTAAAATATGTTGTAAAAATGATCCGGGAAATGGAGTATGAGTTATACAACAGAGTGAGGATCACATTTGATTTCATGGAGGAGAAATTTGTTCATGGAATTAAGTGCAAATAAATAGGGAAATATTCTTTGTTGGGTGTAGAATTGGAGAATCTTTAGGGTGATAGACTAAAATCCCAAATTTAGTCTTAGTGTTTAAAAACTAAAGTGAGAGTTAGCCTTCAGGTGAAGGGAAGTGGGAGCTTTGGAGTGGGAGTCGGTATCCTCCCAGCCTAACCACGGATTTAGGTACTAAACCTAGGATTAACCAATGATTTTCTATGCACTATATCAGGGTAGAGAATTATAATTGCTCCTATTTGGCAGAATACATATTATAAACATTTCTCTCATCTCATTTCACCAGAACCTCATTGTAGTTGGAAGGATACTTCTTCACATAAGAAATCTTCATTACATAAATATAGTTAGTAGATTAGTATTTACTTTTTAAACTTTGCATTTTTGTTTTGCTAATAATTAAGTACTTTAGTTTTAATAACATCTCAACATTCAAACTTAAACAGTGATTTTGTTTGATTTTCTGTAAATTCTCTAGTAAAACTTATAATTGCCAATTTACACTTTCCATGTGGGACTTATCATTGGGGCTTAAAACTTATCATTGCCAATTTACACCTTCCCTGTGGGATTGATATTTGGGGCTTAAATAGAAAGTCGTTTATTACTTGATAACGATAAGCAAATTTGTGTAGAATCCCATTGTTAATTAGAATCCCATTGTTTGTGTAGAATCCCATTGTTAATTGCCTATAATTATATATATTTTATACAACTTACTTTTCATACAAAGATCAAGTTTTTGGCGCTGTAGTGGTGTTAACGTCATAAATCCTTACATATAAATAATCGGGATCAAGTAACATGAAAAAAGTATAGAGAATTTGAGGTGTTAAGCTCATAGATACATGACATGTGAAACTTGACAATAGTGAGGAAAACTTGTGAGACTTTGTGCAGAGTATGAAACTGCACGGGGATGTGAGGAAATTGGTGAAGACTAAGACAGTCGTGCTACGCAAGCAAAGAGTAAGAAACATCGAACTCGAGAGAAACAAACTCAACAAAAATTTTCATTTTTTTTCTTGTTGTATTTATCACTTTTAATTTTAAGAGTATATTTTCAAAACTTAATTTTCATTGGTTGATTTTTTAAAAGGATATTTTATTTAAATTTTGTTATCATCAATTTTTTTATTGTTTTGTTCTTTGTTCACGGTAGTTTAGGACCAACATATGATTCTACAGCTTTTTATCCATTGCACAAAAGTGTAATTTGACAAATATTTTGAAATCTGAAAGAAATTTCATTAACCTGGTTCAATAGGTGTTACAGACTGAATACATGCTAAAAGCATAAAAAAAGACAATCATGCTTAATACATCTGGAACGTCATATGTTGAGTACATATCATATATGTTACTCTAATGCAGTACAAAGGGTGACAAAAAATATTTGTCTATCTTCTGTGGGACGAACTCCTAATCAAGCTGACCTACTAAGCCACGCTCTAGGACAAGGATTTGTCTTCACGTGTACTTAGAGGTACAATCCTCTCATAGCTCGTATAGTTGTAGCTCCTCCAATTCTCAATCCAGTCAGAATACATGCGACATCTTGTTGTCATCCACCCTTCTCAATGTAATGGAAACTCTATGTCATGACACTCCAGGAATGCAGTGCTTTGCTAGATTGGCTTTGTTTCCCTTCAAAATTAGTGTCGAACCCACCGATAGAGGAACTACAACTGATCCTCTGAACTCACCAGCTCCGACAACGTCGATTTCCTTCCCGAAAAAAATGTCACTTTTACTCATGAACGAGACCCTGCAGAAAGGTTCAAGAAAATCATGATGATCTATATGTGGGGGAATACAGTCTCCCTCTTCATAAATGTTGATGGTACAAATATTTGGAATGCACTCTGCTGGCAACAGCTCCATCTGACCATCCTTTTTATCATCCACTTTATTATGGGAGGAAATGGATCCACGTCGTCGTGTCTTAAGATCCCTAGCGGGTTTTGATACGCCTAAAATATATAGTGTGTTTAGACACATTTTTATACCTATTTTTGAGATATTGCGCTTTAATGAAAGGTAATTTGGTGTTTTTCTCTTAGGTATAGGTAAAAAGGTGAAAAAAGCTTAAAGGTGTGAAAAAGGATCAAATTTGGTGCAAATAGGTAAAAAATGTGCAAAAGTGTTTTGGCGCATAAGCGTCAGATCTGACACTTAAGCGCCGGCTAAACAGAGAAGGCCGCGCCGAAGCACCAGAGGCCCCGCGCTTAAGTGCCAGTGGCAGTTATTGGACTAGTAAATTTGGTTTTTGTGAATTTTGAAGTTGGTTTTTATAAATTTGAAGAGGTTTTTGAGGCATCTATTGGCTTAATATGTGATTACAACCACCATGGACGAAAATTATTGTGAAAAGTTGCATCTCTTAGGGAAATACATTGAATCAAGACACATTTTGAAGAGACACCAATGCACCTTTTGGAGAGTTATAAAAGAAAGAAGATTGGTACATTGAAAGAGGTTTTAAAAATACTGGGAAAGTTTTGAAAGTTCAAAAATTGAGAAGTTAGTTGGAGAGATTTTTAGGCACCACATATTTATCTTTTATTTTATTCTAGTTTTATATTGAGAGTGTTGTAAAAGAAAAGAGATTCAAAGAAACTTCAAGAGTTT